>NW_021621692.1:5083309-5095156 GCF_004785775.1 Grammomys surdaster
AGAGAGAGAGAGAGAGAGAGAGAGAGAGAGAGAGAGAGAGAGAGAGATTTTGATTTTCTGGAATTTGTTATATATATTTGGTAAGAAGTACTTTATAGAAAAATAGCATTGTGTCATAATCAGTAAAACATGGGGTTGGATCCAGTTTTGTATTATTTGCTTGTTTTATTGACATGTCACCCTTAACAATATATCTTTTAAAATATTTGAGTCAGAGTCTATGGGTATGGCTCAATTGGTAGACAGCCTGTCTGGCATGCACCAGACTGAGTCCAGTCCCCAGCATGGGATACACACGGCAGTCGGTGTATTCCTACAACCAAGGCTGAAGCAGGAGAAGGAGAAATTCAACCTCAGGAGCTGAAGAGATGGCTCAGCAGTTAAGAGCATTTGCAAGAAAACATGAGTTTGATTCCAAGCACCCACATCAGCTCAGAACTATCTGTAATTCCAGTCCCTAGAGATGTGACATATACTTCTACCTTCCATCTGCATGTAAGTGGTACACAGACATACAGGTAAAACACCTACAGGCATACAATTTAAAATGGTTAAATATATATACTTTAAAAGAAACTTAAGATGATCCTAGTCTATCGTATAGAAAGATATGGGGGTCAATATAGGCTGTACTAAACTCTATCACAGAACCAAACCCAAACAAAAGAGAACTAAGCACACTCAACAACCAACCAATTATTTTTGAAATTCTATATTCTATCCAATATCTACAGAATTTCTATTTTAGTGCTTTTCCTTTCCCTCCACTTGGTCCAAAGTATATTTTCGAGCCTTCCGAGATTTTCTTTTCACCTTTCTTCTGCTGGCTCCAGCTGTTAGTCAGACCACAAGCAGCTTGGACTAGGGTCATCAGCAGAGGCACAAGCTCCTGGCAGTTTCAATTCCTGTTAGCATGAAGGCTTGTTTTCCACCGTGTGTGCCTCCGGGTGCCATGTCCATCCTGACGCTTCATCGGACAACAGCCCTGGACTCACTGAGATGTAAGCGGTCCAATCCAAGGTAGTTAGCTTGGAGAAGGAAGACAGGAAAACCCTCTGTTTGTGCCACGCTCTCCTTGGCAGGCAAAGACGGATGCCAACCCATGGAAAGGTACAATCTTCCAAACTTAGGCATTTTTAGCAGAGCTGGAGCCAAGAAAGAACACGTGGTGGCTGTGTGTGGCAGTGACACCTTAAGAAAAATCACTTTGAGTCCTGAGGCTGAACCTTTAACTGCTGTGGGCACTAGCCCAGCTTTCTTCCCAAGTCAAATGTAAAAATGGCTTAAGGAAGTTCGTTCCCCCAGCCCCCATCCTTTCTGCACTTTTTCTATGGTAAATGTCTGGCAGCCATTTTGCAGTGTTTACAAATTACGAAAATGGGGGGAGCAAATAATTATGAAAATCTTGAGAGGTTGTAGGAGAGTGGTAACTCTTGGAACAGGTCAAGGTAGAAGACAGACTCAAGTTTTTGAAAAACGAGCTGCTGGCTCTCCACTTCTGCCAGAAAAAGTTGGTGTGGGGGCATAACACCACGCTGATAGATCTGAAACCCCTAAAGAAAGACTTGGACACAAAGCTGGGAGAAGAGTGGAGGCAGGGACAGACCATCACAGCTAAGCAGGGTGGGTTCCACATCATTAGGTATCTCTTCCATGGATGGTAAGCAGAAAAGTCCAGGGAAATATATGAAAAAGAATAAATTCTGTAATCTAAAAGAGAGGTGATAAATTTGAAGTTCCCTCTAAATGGGACAGCCTGGCTTCACCTGTGACCTTGCTGCTTTTGTACCATCTGGAATAAAAATCTATTCGTCTACCTCCGCTCATTTTCTGTTGAATAAAATCAATGTATGTTCAGTAATAATGAAAAGAATATAAATACTTTCTAGACTGCTTAGAGAGCTGGTTAGTTTTCACAATAGATCATAATAATATAACAAATGGCTTTTCTCCTACAATGGCACTCTTTCTTACAGAAAATTTCTGTGGCTAATTTCTTATGTTAGCTGAATATAGATACAAAATACTATGATTGTCCTTTGCCCTGCAGAAAAGATAAACTGTATAGTCAAACAAGTATCACACAGATCATAGATGCTAAAATAATTTTAGAACATAGCTATGTCCAGCTATATTCAGAAAATAAGACCTTCTGTGTTTAGATAATATTGCATAAAGCTCACTTTATAGTCCATACTACAACTTGGCCTATTGTTATGGTATAAGGCCATCATTAATGTCTGCACATGCATTAAAATCTTAATCTATGTAATTTTAAGCAGGCCCTGAGCCTGCATTTGAACTACCTAATGTAATGCACCTCAAATTCAGAATCTTTTGATAACTATTACAGTTTTCCACACTGGATCGTTTTGCATTCTCATCATTTTTGAATCTGGCTGATGTGTACATTGTTAATAAAAAAATAAAGACTCATTTTCAACACCCTTCTCTTCGCTGTTTGTTTCCACAAGAAACGAGCTTAGCTCTGGTCTGCAGTGCCCACTTTGATGTCAGAGGATAAAACACTGACAAAATGTCCCTGACCTTGCCATTATAAAGACTATCATTTATAGAAAGAATAGTGTAGGGCAGATGGAAATGAAAAGGAAAGCCAAGAGATGAATTCTTCATACACACAGCTGAGTTAATCAAATCGCACAGCAAAATACACATAATTTATGCAGCCCAGTCATCTTTCAATCAGGCATCCAAAAAGATATAGGCACAAGCAACTTTAGTATGATAAAGATGGCATTGCAAAGGTAGTGGTGAAGGAGACATATGTGTGGCTTGCCAGTGCTCATTCCCAGTGGGGGTGTGCTCTCGATGTTCCTAGGAGACTGTTACATTGGTACATATTCTTAGCATCTTTCTTAAAAATAACAAACAGCCCCATAGCTGGATGAATTAGTGTGGGAGTTTGAATTACCACACATTCTGTCTCAAGGTACCCTGGGCAATCTGGGTTCTTTACAGAGAGAAGATTGTTCACTGGCTTGGCTGTCCTGACAGTACATTGCAGGAAGTAATTTGATGGAGCCCCTACATTTGAATTAATGAAAACTGGTAGGGAGGTATGTAAAATAAGGTATCAAGGTATGGCTCATGGGCTGGGGATATAGCTGCGGAGGTAACTGCTTGCCCTCATATCCCAGTCTAATGGGAACTACAAGAGACTCAGTGCTTTTCTTCAAGTGGAACATAATTGGCTTTGATTAGGAAACCATAATAAATCTTACGTTGAAAGAGGCTGAAGAACAGGGATCTGGATACTTCAGTAATGAAGGAGACACTGCACAAGCATGCACAGGCATGAGGACCTTGGTCCAAGCTCTAGAGCCCACTTATAAATAACTCCAAGCCAATGAGAGAGCTTGTCTCAAAAGCCAAGGTAGACAAAACCTGAAAAACCAACCCAAAGTTCTCTTTGGTATGTGCTGATACTAAAACATCTGCACAGACAGATATGCAACTACACACATGCATAATACACACACACACACACACACAGAAAGAGAGAGAGAGAGAGAGAGAGAGAGAGAGAGAGAGAGAGAGAGAGAGAGAGAGATTGAGAGTAGGAATTCAATCTTTTTTCTCATGGTATCCATAGCATATTCTGAATTCTGCCTGGCCCCTTTTATACTCAACCTCTACAGTACACATCCAGAAGTAAAAATGTCAAAAAAGAATCCAAATACCATTTAGTTCATGGCAGAAACTTTTAGCTTAAGAAACAATTAGTTTGGAAATTAGAATATATAATGAAATTCAATTACAAAAGAAAAAAAACCCCTAACTTTGTCCTTCGAAGCCAGCCATTTCTCACTGTTTTGTCACAATTTGGAACACTGTCTGTAGACTGGCATTTTAGCTATGTACAAGTCACCTGATTTTGATGACAGGTGACAATATTCAAGCATTTGGACATAATAACCATTGTCTTTTCTTGGGCCAGACATGCCTAAGCCAAGCCAACTCTGTGTCCAGTTTTCAAAGAGGCTAAGGTGGAAACAGACTGGTCCAGCTATTTAAGACAGGAAAAAAAAAAGGCAAACTCTTCGTTAGAACTGAGGCTTACCTGATGTGCTGAGACAGGAGATTTTGGCTTCTTTCTTTTGCTCCTCTTTCTCTCGAAGCTCTTAATAGAATGAGACAGCTGTGGCTCCCTTTCAATTGCTGTAATCAAGTTAGTCAACATTCTTTCTCCTGAGGTCTAATTTTAGAGTCACCAGTGTATATCTCCACACATGGATCTTTTGGGGGCATTTAGACACAAACCAGGAACACCTTGGAGCCTGTTGTCAGCTCTCCAGCGGTACTGGAAAGATGCATGCTACCAAGAACCCTTACCACAGGCTCAGATTTACAAGAGAGAAAGGCTGCAATCTAAGGAGGAGAAATGGTCTGGAAAACAGAGTACCCATCCATAATCCCACAGAGACTTGTTAAAGCTGCCGTCTTCAAACATGGTTTAGTTTGGGGCTTTTACCGTCAACTCATGACTGTTTAGAATAAGCTTGATAGTGCCTTTCAGTGTATCTGTTTCATCTAGCATTTCTCGGTACAAAGACATAAAATTTTCCATCATTATCGGAAACAAATGTCTCACTGAACAAAGTTCCTCGCATACATAAATTGTGTTTACTGATGCATAGCCTCTAACTGCGGCATAGGACTCCATAAACCCTTTCTTTAGGCCGCAACTTAAGGTCTCATGGTTCACCAACCACATCATACCCCAGCAACCACTGACTCTGCAGTTGTAACCCCAAGGCAAGCACAGTAAATGGACGGATATAATTGTGTTCCAATAAAATTTTATTTATTATATATCAAGCAGCTAGGGGCTAAGGAGGCAGTTCTGTTGGTGAAGGGTTTATCATGCAAGCCTGAGATCAGCTTGCAGAACCCAGGATAAAGGCTAGTTTTGAGGGGGCATACTTGTAATCCCAGAAGGATCCTTGGGATCACTGATTAGCCAGGTTAGCCTACATTCAAGGTACAAGTTCGGTGAAAAACTCCGTCTCCATAAAACTATATGAATGCCACCTTGCGAAAATGACACCCAAGAGTGACCTCTGGCCTCCACATGCATGAACACACACATGCACACACACACACACACACACAGAGGCATCAAACTGGTTCTGGTGTACAAGTCTGAGTTTGTTGAATTCTGGCTTACAACACTATATTGAATTCAGCAATCCCTTAAAGCTTTGCTGAGAGTTGGTAATTTGATGACAGTAGGTATGTTGATGGGTTTACAATCAAATAGTCTCCCGTTTTCTTCATCACACCGCTCAGTTAGGGCAGATGAATAACCAGTTGCTCTGCCAACTCGGCACGCAGCCTTTAGAGTTGACTGAATTCACTGTCCATAAGTCTCACCATTACAATAGCTCAGATGAGGTGACTGTAGAGAAATCTATAGCCCTTTTTTGATACAGGAACTGAATGAAGAGAAGTGGAGATGGGTACTTCTATCCTCTCCTCACACTCTCTATACAGACACATTTCTTTCTTCCTTCTCTCTTTTCTTGGTCTTCATTCTTACTATTCTTTCCTTCATATGTTTTACTTCTATTGTATTCTTTGATTTCAGCAGCATCACTTTAGCATGAAATTATGTGAAATATTTATTTGGTCTTCACAACTAATACAACCTTTCCTTGTTATACCAACCTCTTTAGGGACACCAACTGTGTCAAATTTCTAATCTGCCTTCCCTTTTGAATGACCTTCAAAAGTAGCAAATATCTCTTAATCCCCCTTTAAACAATTCTTAAAAATCTCTTGCATTTTTTTTCTGGTTTTGCTTGTCTTTAAAAACTGTGCCCACTGCCTTTACCCTTTACATGCTCCACAGAGTTCTTCATTCCAAGCCTTCTTCACCTCTCCTAACACACATCCCTCATCCATCACTTCTCCCTTCCATCTCTTTTTACCATTTGCTCTTTGTGTGGTTAATGATTTCATACATGGGTACATTATGTTTTGCTCAAATCCACCCATCATCAACTTCCCTCCAACTTATCCCCTAGTTCTGGCTTCCTTGTCTTAACCCACAACATTTGGAAGCTTCTCCTATATTTAAAAACATCAGAAAAACTTTCCTTAAACCATCTTCTCTTTTTAAGCAAGTGTATGAGTTTGCATGTTAGTGTGGGTACATCCAATTACACACATATGAAGAAGCTTGTGGGCATGTGGAGGCCAGAAGTCAACTTCAGGTGCCATTCCTCAGGTTCTACCATAGATAGATAGATAGATAGATAGATAGATAGATAGATAGATAGATAGATCATTAGATAAATAGTTAATAAGTCAGATAGATATTTTCTGTGTATGTATGTGGGGGTTATATCTTCTCTTCTTAAAAAACATTTATTTTATTATGTGTATGTGCATGGGTATGTTTCTGTATCTATATGTGCCCCATGTTATGCAAGTACCCAAAGAGACCAGAAAGGGACACAGGAACACTGAGGTTTGGCAACCAAACTGGATTTCTTTTCAAGGACAGAAATTGCTTCCAACTTCTGAGCCATCTATCCAGCCCCCAAGACATCGTCTTTTAGGGTTTATATGTTTTCCATTCATTTTATGAAAAATATTTTAAAGTTTCTGTGATTTTAATTTTTCTTGAAATTATTTCTTTAAGATAACTTCCAAGAAGCAGGATTATGTCAAAGACCACCTTCACCCTGTCACACATTTTCACAGTCCAGTTATACCCACCACCCTGCTTCCTTACCCTAGAATCTCATACCCAAAGAATACCCAGACCCCCTTGTGCAGTGTCTCTTTCATTACTGACGTATCCAGATCCCTGTTCTTCAGCCTCTTTCTACATAAGATTTATTATGGTTTCCTAATCAAAGTCAATTATGTTCCACTTGAAGAAAAGCACTGAGTCTCTTGTAGTTCCCATTAGACTGGGATATGAGGGTAAAAATAATAAGTGTTTTATAGAATTGCTAAGTTATATATAGATTGCTTGAGAAGGTGCCTGGAAAATAGCAAGTGTGTGCTAGAAAGGGGAGGTTGAATAAAGCCTCATTGTGAAATTACACTTGAGTAGACTCCAGCTCTATTACAAGGCATATGGTCGACACCCATTGTTAGAACAAGAAAATGCTCATTTCCTATCTTTCAATTCGTAATTGGAAAAAAAAATGGTAGCTGTCAACAGAATACCTCCTCTCTGGGGTAAATGCTAAAATCGAACAAAACAAACACTAAGTGAAGGGATGAATTAGCAAGACTTCCATGGAATCTTCTCCTTGTCTACCTCTTGGTACTTCTAACGCCACAGCAAGCATGCCCAGTTCTTCCCAGCGGGTCACCTATTGACTCAAAAAGACCAGCAGGATACAAGATAGGTGGAATTGCCTCCTCTGGTTGATAATATTGCATCTTCCCATTAGTGGGCTGTACTGTTTGAAAATGGAAGGTGGAAATGCAAAGTGTCCTTGTTAGTTTTAACTGTCAATATAGCATAGAGTCACCTGAGAAGGAAATGTCATTGAAGGATTGCTCACATCAGATTTGTCTGTGGATGTGTGTGTGTGTGTGTGTGTGTGTGTGTGTGGTGTATTTTTATTAACTGATGCAGGAGAGACGAGTCTACTGTGGGGGTATCATTTCGTGGAAAGATGGCCCTAGGCTACCTAAGAAAGCTAGCTAACCCTAAACCTGTGAGCGAATCAGTAAGCAGTGTTTCTTCATGATTTCTGCTTTAAGCTCCTGCCCTCACTTCTCTCAATAACGGACCACATGTAAACTGAGATAACCCTTTTCCTCCTCTAAGCTACTTATGGTCACGACACTTGTCATAGCCACAGAAGGCAACTCGAATACCACAAGACGACTTTGGGATACATAGTTGAAAAGGTTTTGTTCTCCTAAGCTGTCAGCACTAGTGTTTCAAGACTTTGCAGAAAAAAAAAGTATTGGATGAAAGGATAAATACCAGCGGGTACATCTGCATGTCCTCCTAGTGATGAGAAGCACTGTGGTAAAGGCCAGCCAAACTTACAGAGAAGATACCGAGCTGATTTGAACATGGCACAAAGTTGACTTTCGGAAATCGGTTCCTAACTCCTTTGCAATCCCAAGATCAGAGGCTGTACATACTAGTCTCTCTCCCTGCTGTGTCTGCTGGTGTGATTTTTTTCTAAAACCCTTGAGCTAGATAAATCCTTGGAAATACAATTCTGTGCTGTAGGTGGGGAGACATGGGTTCCTATTCCCGAGCATATGGGAGAACCACATTCTATATAGTGCATGAAATATCAGCTGGGCAAGCTCCGTCTACAGCTAAATCGATCCATATGATTGGAATGTTGCCCAGACTCTTTAACCAAAGGGAAAAAGAAGGCATCATTTTAAAATTAGCATTATCAATACCGTAATACGTTTTGAATGCTAGTTGGGCCTGACATAGGAAGTGATGTAATAAGAGGGTGCTTACTGCTCCAGTCCCTTGAACAGGAAATATTTTCCTTGAGGAATAGAATACTTGAAAACTGCAGATTGCATTTTAATATTAACCAGATTTCTACATTAAACATGATTTCCTAGAACAATTTGATTTTTCTCCCCCCGCCCCTTGTTATCCCCACTGCGCCCCTCAAGTGAGTGATCAGAACTGAATTCAACCACAGGCAGCTCCTGAAACAGACCCAGGGCTGCCTGCAATTTAAATGTCAAAGTCTGTGCTATAGATTGGGAGAGAATCACTCAGTGACATGTGTCAGTCATTGCTTCCCCCCACCCCCATCTCAGTGATGCCTGATGCTTTCAGATGGCTACAAATTCTCTCCTGGTTCCTCCGATTGTCTCCAAGTGTGAAATTTCAAAGCTCCTTTCTCCTTTGCTGGGTTTGAGATATGCAAGCACGATCAACTCCTAGAACTTGCAAGACAGAACAAGAAAATTGTCAAACCTGTTTTAAATTTTGAAAGGCGCAGAAAGGAGTTTTTTGCGCCCTTAGACTCATTTCTACAACTAAGTGCAGAGCTGAAAACCCTTTTAACGGGCTAAAGCGCATCTATCCCCGGTGGACAGTTACATAAGAATTTAGTTTAAGCTACCAAAAATGCCCCCTCTTAGGGCAGCTGTGAGAGCAACGACAGCTCCTGATTGGTTAATGGAAGCATTTCAAGATTTATGGGTTTTGATTGCTTTCGTCTTTGGCAGCCTGTTAAATGGTGAAATAAAGACAATTTAGCCACAGTGGTGCAGAGATGGGGAGGTGGAACAAGGAAGAACTGCTTGCATGCAGTGTGCTGGCGTTCTTGATTCCTTAAAAGCAGATTGTCACAATGTGGAGTACACAGCGAAGGACACTGTGGAGAAGCAGAATCCAGAGATGCACAGTAGGCATCATGAAGCACAAGGAACCGATGCATGCAGCAGTCTTTGTGAGAATGTTCACTGCAGCTCACTTACATGATTAATGACCAATGGCAAGTAACACTTACAAACAGAGCCATGGCTTGGAATGTGACACAGTGGGTAAAGTGCTTGCTGCACAAAGACCTGAATCTGTATCCCCAGCACCCATGTGATAAGCCAGGTGTGTGACATATAATCCTGGTGATGGAGAAACAGAGTGCAGGGATAGTGAGGTCGTGGACCACATAGGAGAACTTACAACTACTACCTTATTGGACCAGTTTAATTACTAAATGCATTCTAGAATATCTCCTTATACCTACAGTTAAGTGTAGTCTTCATCAAAAAGCTTCTTGTTACAGCAAGTGAACACTATTGCAGAAAGCCACAACTGGTTATAATGCATAGATCAAGAGATTGTAGGTACCCAGCCCCAACAGATACTACATAGACAGATAGATAATAGATAATAGATAGATAGATAATAGATAGATAGATAGATAGATAGATAGATAGATAGATGTATAGATCAAGAGATTATGGGTGCCTAACCCCAACAGATCCTTCCATAGATAGATACATAGACAATAGATAGATAGATAGATAGATAGATAGATAGATAGATAGATGATTAGATAGATAGATAGATAGATAGATAGATAGATAGATAGATAGACAAATTGAATGAAAGAAAGAAAGAAAGAAAGAAAGAAAGAAAGAAAGAAAGAAAGAAAGAAAGGAAGGAAGAAAGGAAGAAAGGAAGAAAGAAAGAAAGAAAGATAATAGATGACAGATTATAGATAGATAGACATAGATACATAAATACCAGTACATAGATTCTATAACACATCTCCATTACCAACAAGCATCTCCCTAGGATGAGCCCCTAATTGGTTATCTAAATACAAAGTGGTCAGCACTGAAATTATATACACACACAAGCAACACCAAATGGCCACAGCAGGTTTTATGTATAGGTTTATGTATATATACCCAACACATACCAATACTAGTCAAAGAAAAATGGTCAATTTGAAAGGGAGTGAGGAGGCATGGAAAGCATTGGAGGAGTTGAAGGGAGGAAAGAGGAATGGTAATAGAGGAAGTGATATAATTATATTTTAATAAAAATCCATTTTATTTAACAAAGCTGAAAATATATTAGATATTAGCCCTTTATTGGATTTAGGGTGGGAAAAAAACTTTCCCCAATCTGTAGATTGCCATTTTGTCCTGTTGACAGTGTCCTTTGCCTTACAGAAACTTTTCAATTTTATGAGATCCCATTTGTCAATAGTTGATCTTATAACCTGAGCCATTGAAGTTCTGTTCAGGAGATTTTCCCCTGTGCCCATGAGTTCTAGGCTCTTTCTAACCTTATTCTCTGCTAGATTCAATGTATCTGTTTTAATGTGGAGGTCCTTGGTCCACATAGAGGGACCCATGGCTCCAGCTGCTTATGTAGCAGAAGATGGCCTTATCTGGCATCAATGGGAGGAGAGGCCCTTCGTCCTATGGAGATTTGATGCCCTAGCATAGGAGAAATGTTAGGGCAGTGAGGTGGGAGTGAGTGGGTGGTAGGGGGTGGGAGTGCTCCCTTATAGAAGCAGAGTGGGGAGGAGGAATAGAATAGGAGGTTTGTGGAGGGAAAATCAGGAAGGGCGATAACATTTAAAATGAAAATAAATAAAATAACCAATAAAAATGTAAATAACTATAAAAACAAAGCTGAAAATAATAAAGCAGAGAGTAACAGGGGAAGACATTTGATATTGACCTCTGACCTCCACATCTGTATTCATGGGCACGTACATACACATCAATACAATCCCCAGACATGAATATACCACACATGTACACACATACAGGAAGAGACAGACAAGTCAGACAGACAGACAGAGAGACAGACAAGAGTTTTAAAAGTCATTTTGACTTATCCATGTGTGCTGGCCCACATTTATAATCCCAACTTTGTCAAGAGGTAGGAGGAGTATTACAGAAGTTTGAGGCCAGCCTGGGCTACATAGTGAATTCTAGGCCTCGCTAGGCTTCAATGTAAGATCCTGCATCAGACAATCAAAAAGACAGAGAGGAGGCATCTAAGAAGTAAGTCGGTGATAAAGTGATTATCCAAGATGTCCCAGACCCTGGACTCCCTCTTCAGCATCCCTCAACCAATCATTCTTCACAGGAAATACATATCTCTAACACAATGAATGAACTTAAAAATTAGGAAATCATTAAGCAACTTCAAGGTTATGCTACAAATCTAGGACTCCCCCGACACACATGCATCCCAAAAAAAGTCATATGCAAAGGACCTGGAGAAGTAGAGCATGTCCATGGAGAATTATTTCAATAGGTTAATCAAGGTAGGAAGATCTGCCTGTCCACTGAGAGAGAGAGAGAGAGAGAGAGAGAGAGAGAGAGAGAGAGAGAGAG
>NW_021621692.1:5095166-5119950 GCF_004785775.1 Grammomys surdaster
GAGAGAGAGAGAGAGAGAGAGAGAGAGAGAGAGAGAGAGAGAGAGAGCATGAAGTGAATATGAATAGGACCATTCATTTATCTCTTCTTACTGGATACGCATGCAATGTGATCAGATGATTCACATTCCACAGTGGACTGCACCTACAACTGTTTACCCTAAACTCTGCGCCCCACACAGTATCCTCTTCCTGCAGGTGTATTTGTACATTGTTCCAGAAAAAAAAAGATAAGTAAGACATAGCCCAAGTTTTTTTTTTTCTTTTAAACAGATACAGAAATGTCCAAGTTCTTCTTCCAAGACAGGAAAAGTACAAATTACATGTACTTTTACATATACAATAACAAGTTACTGAATCAGGACTTGAACTCTGGTTGCTTGAATCAAAGATCAGTGCCTTTCCCTTTTGTAACTTTGCTACCCATTTTAATATTAATCTGCTCTCAGTTTGACCCACCAACCTGGCAATGGGCACCTAGGTCTTGATTTTCTCAGCTGTGACTCAGTGCAAGGACCCACAGTGCACTGTGAGCTTTGACATTATGACCTTGTTCTAAATCGTCTGTCTGATACTGCAGTGGACTGGGTTTACAGGTAGTTGTGACCTGCCATATTGGTCCTGGGAACTCAAGTATAGTCCTCTGTAAGAGCTGCAAGTGTTCTGAAGTGCTGAGCCATCTCTCTAGCCTCATGACAGACATGAAGTGCTTAGTGGACTAGCCAGTAGGAGCTCCATCTGTTTTAGAAAGACATCTGCAGAACATCATCTGCTGTCAGACTTAATTAAATAAAGTGGCAGCAACTCAGTAAATGGCTTTATGAAAATCAGCAAATACAGGGTAAGTTTTTGTACTATGGATTTTTATACATTTTGGAAGAATAATTGAAAAATAAACTGGAAAATGTTGGGTGAATATTTCATATTCCAAGGGTCTTTCAATGGACTATGGTGGATGAAAAAAATAGCTCATATTGGGGACAATCAAGAAATCTAGGTGAACCCAAATCAAAAGAGACACCCTTTCTTCATGGCAAGTGAGTCTTCTGCACAATGTGAATCAAACAAAAGAGATATAATTCATGCTCTCAACCTGAGAATAAAATAAGAAGACAGGTCTAAGTTGCCAGCAACCATTAAAGATTATAACAGTTTCAGGCTTCTGAAACAGAATTCCAGCATGCCAGATACGAACTGCCAATTACAAGAGAACTGACATGTATTTAGAAGAAGGGGTAGGAGTGATGGCTCAGCAGTTAAGAGCCTTTGCTATTTTTCCAGAGCACTCATATGGTGGCTTACAACCATCCATAACTCCAGCTACAGGGTATCTAACACCCTATTCCAACTTCTGTGGCACTGCACGTACATATGCACATACCTGCATGCAGGCAAAACACTCATACACACAAAATAAAAGTAAATACAGTTTTTAAAACTTATGGTAAAAGAACTTCTGAGCAAAGAGAATATTTGAACATTGAATCAGTTATCCAAAGGGATCTCACGTCACTTCGGCACCTGTAATTTGTCATTATTATTAAGCCATGAAATGAAAAGGTGAGCCAGGCAGTATGTGTTCTCCTGTGGTAAGTTTATGTTGGAATGAGATACTAGGCCACCAGAGCCGCTAAAATATTTTTTAATGAATTCATAAAGAAAATCCAGACACTTAAAAATAACAAGGCCTACAACAGTGAGTTCCAACAGGGTTTGCTGAAGGGCGATCAATATTTTTCCTTGAGACTTTCTTCCCCTCGTTTTCTCTTGCAAACATAGACATTAAGAGGTGAAGAGATCGTTAGTTGCATCTTAAATACTAATGAGTTCAAAGCCAGATGTTTCAAATTTAAGGCTTCAATTTCTGATAGAACAACCTTCTCAAACAGGCAAACATCCTTACCTCCAAACTTCCAGGGTATTAAAACAGCAGGGGTTATTTTTCATAAGTTCCCTAAGTAGATAAAATGACACATGGACACAAGAGAACTTCATCACGGGGTTAAAAGTGATCATAGTTCTGAATAAATTACAAAATCATAAAAGGATCGCACTCCCATGTCTTAGATTTTATGGAAATGCATAGCACAATATCAAAGAGCCCTCCAAGAGACGCTAACCAGCATAGCTTCAACTAACATTTATAGAGCAGTGAATTAATATTGTGATTAATACTAAAATATTAATAGCCCTTGCTTTACTTTCACTATCAACTGATTACAGTTTAACACACCACAATACATCCAACCCTTCAAACAGCCCCATAAAAGAACTCTTACCATTCCTGCTCATCTTAGATGCAAGATGATGAAGTTAAAAGTCTTACCATTACTGTTCATCTTAGACACAAGATGATGAAGATGATATGTTCACATTTTAGCCATGGTTGGGTCTCACTAGTGAATGGTGTAGTTTACTTTAGCACAGGTTGGCTTTGAACTTCATATGCTACCAAAGATGACTCTTGACTTTGATCATCCTACACCGTCTCCCTCTCTCCTTCTCTCCCTCTCTCAGTGTCTCACACCCAGTTTATGAGATGCTGTATGTTGAATCCACTGCCTTATACTTTAGATACCTTAGACAAGTTAGACAAGCTCTATACTGATTGGGCTATCTCTGAAACCCTCCTAGAAATGTTTGTGTCACAGATCGGTTATCAACATTCAGATTTACAAACAAGTGTGCAACACTCTCATGCTCTCAATGCTGGGTTGTTCAACACTGATATTGTAGCATGGGGAGAAGAGTGTAAATACATAGAAGTTCTACATATTTTGTAGCTTGAATCCCACCCCCCAAAAGTATTGTATATGAGCTAGAGGTCTAACAAGCTGCTGTGGCAATTTGAAATTAATAAGACATCTCCACTCATTTAGACATGCAGTCCTGTAAGATTCATATACTTGGATAGATGTGAGTTATACAATGCTACTAAAATAATCACAGTAAAAATACACTATCGGAAGAAAATGGGAGGATGCCCTAAGACACTATACCCTCAAAGAATTAGAATGAGTAAAATATATCCTAGGCTATATGAAAATATGCAAAAGGGTAACGATATAAACTTCTGGATTTCTCTTCCTCTTTCTTCTCCTCCTCACCCTCCTCCTTTTCTTCCTTCTCCCTCTCTCCCTCCTATCTTTTCTCCCTTTCTCTCCCTCCCTCTCTTCTCCTCCCCCACTCTCTACATACTCACCTTTCTTGCAATTATTTGAGCTAGTGTAACTTAAGTTCAAGGTACCTACCCTGTCTACATTATTATTTTTTAATCACCAAACAAATAAGCACCTAAAATAGCTTTGGAAAAGTGAATCCCAAATATCTTATTGATGTGTGGATCAGGGTCTGTAGAGAAGGAAAATGACTGGAGAGATGGAAATACAGACAGAACTCCAGCTAAGATCTAACTAACACAAAGGCAAATTACTTATGTAGAATTATGGAGACAGAGCCGAAAGCGTCCTGGGAGTTGCAGTAATCCCTCCCTCCAGCTCCTATAGTATCAGGGATCCTTAATCCAAACAGTTCTAGATAGATGCGTTTCTTCTTTGTTTGAAGGAAATCTCCAGGGTCTCCAACTCAAATTTCAAACATGTGCACCTTCACATCTAACACTTTTCCCCAACCTTCATAAATCTCTTTCTACTAAGTAAGTCTAACATTCCCGTATGAGAATTGGGCTTCGAGAAGAAATATTACAGAAACTTTTTTTTTACTTACCCACCCAAGAAAAAAAAACACTAAGAACATGAAGCTCAACCTGAACATAGGAAAATACTCCCTTTTCCAACAGTTTCTGCAGGCCAAGGTGTTTGTTGGCTGCCATCTTTCCTTTCACACATCTACTCTAA
The DNA here is from genome assembly GCF_004785775.1 of Grammomys surdaster. NCBI lineage: Eukaryota > Metazoa > Chordata > Mammalia > Rodentia > Muridae > Grammomys > Grammomys surdaster. The sequence goes on from NW_021621692.1 coordinate 5,099,022, forward strand.
TCAAAACTCTCACGGCATACCAAAACATGCACCTTCCTTCTTCCATGAGCTTTTCCCCAAACACAGATCCTGGAATTTAATCTCAGCCAATCTAATTCTGCTTGCAAAGTTTATATTCTGGATTGGTGCTTGTTAAGCACAGAGATGCCATGATTCCTTTCTGTCTAAGTTCATGGGGTTGGAGCGCTGTGATCTGTCATTTCAGCTAGCTGGTCCACTCATGTGTACATAAATGAACAACAGACAAATAATGAACTATGTTAGCACTGGGTATTAGATGATGGTTGTGTAGAAAAGCTTCTTTCTTCTTGGAAGGAAATGGCAAGACACCTAAATGTCTTTAGTGAATGATTCTGGGTTCTTAAAGTAGTATCTGGTTGCTATGATGACCATCATTAAATTATCCTTCAGGTTTCCAGGTGACACACCATTGGCTTTTACTCACTGAAAGCAAGAAACAGTACTCTACTGCTAAAGAATGGTTTACCCAATATGTTAAGACTTCAAGAACTACATGGGTGTAGTTCTTGTTAGTTAGAACTAACTACCTGTTAGTTCTTATGAACTTGACGCAAACTAGAGATACCTAAGAAGAAGAAACCACAGTAGAGGACTGCCTCCATCAGATTATCCTGTGGGCATGCCACTGGATCATTTTTTGATTCATGGTAGATATGGGAATTTCTGACCCACCGTTGGTAGTGCCATCCCTTAGCACATAGCCCTGTATTATATAAGGGAGGTAGCTGATTAAACCAGTCATCACTATTCCTCCATGGTCTGTGATTTCAGTTTCTGCCTCCAGGTTTCTGCCTTGGTTTCCTCTGATGGTGGACAGAAACTGGTAAGCCAAATTAACTCTGTTCTCTTCATTATGCTTTTAGCTAATGTTTTATCATGTTCACATAGAGCAAACTAAGACACTGCGAGAAGAAACCACGTCTTTTCTGAGGTTCTCTTGACTCTTGTTGAATGAAACCTGAAATGTGATATAACATATATTCCCTATCAATAATAATTGGAAATTATACATTCCTGTCATCTGTGAAAGGATCATTTAGCTCACACTAGTACTTACCATAGTAAAAACAGGATAATACACGTAAACTGACTCTTATTTGGGAACAGCACTAATGTCTTATAGTTAAAAAGTGAGAGGTATCTTCTACATATCTTACTATTTCTGTGACTTCTTGAACTTTCACTCAGGACATGACACAAATGTGTAGAAATATGATTTAAAAATTATATAGCACAACATATCATTGATGAAGGCATAGCCTCTGATACTATAAAAATATACAGACCTGTTATTCCAAAGGAACTGAAATTGCTACATTGGTGATGCTTAACAAGCTACAATGTGGTATTTTCCATAGGGTTTCTTATGTGTCAGTGTGCACACCAAGCTAGGTACCCAGATGAAACTTCTGAGGATTGTCTTGTCTCTACATTTCATATCACATACTTCATCTGTACTACTTTCAAAATGTTTTCCCATATCATAAAAATGGGAAATTGTACAAATATTCTGCTTGTATTCTTGTACTACTGATTTTGGCGCTGAGTGTCAGAAACAAAAGTTGAATTTCCACCAGTTATTTTGATGGTAAGGTAGGGCAGCTAAATCTTCAACAACAGCAACAAAAATAGAAGATAGGAAATGTCCAAAGTAATATTCCACGTGATAATCTTTGTGGGCCTGATCCCATCCCAAAGCTTTGATAACAATATATAACAGTTGTATACATAGCAAAGTTTAATGAATCAATCTCATTTAATACCCTGATTTATGACCGCATGTGTTCTATATGCCCATATCCATATGTCTATGTATTGCTGTACTCTGTGGTGATACACAGATTTGTACTCTGGTTTGAAAACATCCTTTTGCAAACAAAGGAAACTCTCTTTGTCTCTGTGTGTGTGTCTCTCTATCTCTGTCTCTGTCTCTCTCTCTCACACACACACACACACACATACACACACAAACACATCCCTCTTTCCCCTTCTTCTCTATGTTGTTATGTGTGTCTGTGATGTGTGTGTCTCTGTCACATATATGGAAGTAAAAGGATCGAAGTGGAAACTTAAGGGTTTTTTGAAAAGTCAGTTGTGTTGCATGGTGTTTCACTGAATTGAACACATATGAAAAGATGTTTTGCTAAAGCAAGCACATGAAAAAACATCTGATGAAGGATTCTTCCCTAACAACATTCATGTATTGGTCTGCCTTTTATTGAGTAGTTAAGCTCCATTTGTTGGGACTCCATAGAGAGAAACGCACCAAAAACTTCCTGGTGGTGTGCTGTGGCTTCTTGCTGCTTCTGCAGACTCAGGCCAATTGGCAGAGTGTTGTCATCTGAGACACTCATGTGTTGAGGCAAGACCCCTGGAGGACACATGATGTTTGGGCGGAGTGTAAATAGGACTTGACAGACAGTGAAAGATACTGAGCTTGACTTGCTTATAGACCTAGCTCTACAAGGTTTATTGGACTTGAGTATTCACTGATCTTCACTTCACTAAAAGAGGCACACACTAGAACTTTTCCTGTCCTTCCTGTTGCCTCTGGTCCCTCCTGCTGTCTCATGCTGAGGCTGAGGCTTGGCTGCCTCTACTAGGTAGTACCATTGCTGATTCCTGTTTGTTCTCCTGACTCTACCAAACTAGACTGCTGATATAGCTGTGAAGTGTTTGTGAGCAGATGGAGCTGCCACTGCTGACCTGTGACCTGAACTTCTGATTTTCTGACAACGTAGATGGGATTTGCTCCAAAGAGTCATTTATAAACAGATCCACATTCCCCATATTCTTTCTTTTCCACTTACTTCTGGTGGGTGGTAGGCTAGAAGGGAAAGTAGGATGTTAAAGAGCCATCATTAAAGATACACTTTGAAAAAAATTAAAGTTAGAGAGGACAGCGTCAGATGTTGGTAATTAACCTTCCACTTGGTTTGAGACAGGGCCTCATGTCCTGCATTGCAGCTTCTAGACTGACTGGTCCATGAACTTCCAAGGATTCATATATCTCCATCTCTCACTTTGGCATTACAGTGCTGAGATTGCAGACATGCTGTCTGGGGATCCAAACTCAGGTTCCTACACTTCCATAGCAAATGCTTTGCGCACTGAGCCATCTTCCCAGCCCAAGAAATGTCTTCGAAGGAGTTCGCACTTTTAAATACACAGTGAAGTCGTCTATTGTTTCTCTAGCTCTAAGCAATAATGTATAGAGAGGCTATGTACTTTTTTCTCTACAAAATATATAGCATTTTGAATTATCATTTGATAGACAGATTTTCTTTAGATAAGTCAACCATAAAGCCTCAGTCTTTAGACTGCAGCTTTAATTACAAAGCAGCTTGAAACCTTAGGGCAAGGAGGGAGATTGTCAAAGATTTTATCTTGTGATCACACATCTATTCAGGACTGTGAATTTGTCAGAGAAACCCACTGAATGTTCCTAAGGGAAACCAAGAACGCTGTGAAGGAAACGCTAACCCCGCACAAGTGTCATAGGCATGGGAAATCAATGTCTGCAAAGTCTTTAGACTGTCAGAGAAAACATGGTTGGGGCTGCTTTGGCTCTGACTCCCTGAGACACCCACAGGAATTATTAGAGGCTCAGAATGGCAAGCCTCATTACCATAGATGTAATAAAGCTTATTTTCTGCAGACTTCTTGGTCATCACCCCTTAAAAGTGGTGAAATGCTGATATCCCCCAAACTCTCATGAAAAATGGAGTAACTAAATCTAATTTTTGAGTCTAAAATTGCTAACTTCCTAGAAAAACCATCAAGAATTACACAGAGGAGTACTTCTCTGTATATAAGCAGAAGTGGAGTGTTATCTCAAAGCCTGTAAAGGAAGGAGGGAAGGAGGAACAGCAATTTATGCTATATGTTTTATCCCAGACAGTTTATTCTAGGGAGTCACAGATAAATAGTTCCACAATATATACAACAGCAGTGAATGAGAATACCTTAGGGCTACACTTATAGTATCTCACAGAGCATTTACCTGCACTTTGTGTGCTTGGGGAATGGGATATATTTATATGAATATATCCCCATGTTTGCACCTGTACACACGATAAGTAACTCTGAGGACAAAGTCAAAGCTATGCTTCTTCCTCTATCACTCCTCCTGGGGTCTCTCAATGACCTGGGGTTCACTGACTAAGCAAAGCTATTAGGCCAAGCCCTATGACCTCTTTGGATTCTCTCTGCCCCTGATGTTGGGACTCTATAGATATGCCAATGTGCTTGGCTTTTTACTTGGATGCTAGGTAGTCCATCAGGTCTTCACACTTGCACAGTAACCACTTTACAGACTGAGCCATCTCCTCAGTCCTCAACCGTAGCTTTTATAGCACATTAACAAGATAAGAGCACATGGTCATCTGGAAAAGATATAAGACATACAGTCTCTACTGGCAGGCATTAAACTTGCCTTTGAGTGAGTACCGTATCCCACATACTGGACACAGAGAAGTACTAAGCAATATGCTTTTGCAAACACACAGGGGTTAGACTGCCCTATCTCCATCGTTCATTCCTATCATGGATAAATAGTTCTTTGAGATAGTACATATCTAATTTGTTTGCTGTCTTTATGCATGTGGTTTTCATGGTAACGGACAAGGGAGCAGAAGAGATTGTTGGATACTCAAAGCTTGCAAGTAAGGTGGCTGATAACAAAATGTCTAGGTGACTTTAGACATAATATTGCTTTCATTTCCTTAAAAATACATTAGTCTTTCTCAATACCAAGGAATCATAGACCTTTAGTCACTGCATAATTCTCTTAAACTTCCCAATTAGGGGAATTTCCTGGAGGAGCCAGATACTTTGCTAAACAATATTACCCTTGAGGAAGATGAAAGACCCTGATTCTTTAGCAGGTATCCAGGGATCAGAAAGCAAATGTTGGAACCACATAACTGTCCTGGGATTGGCAGGGTAAGTCCCGGTTACAACCAGCTCCTCTTAGCTGTATTCTAATGTGTAAGAGACTTGATCTTTAAGAGATGTTTGTAAAAAGTTATCCATATGCTGTTTTCAAAAGGAGGGCAGGAACATGAAACTAGATCTCTTAAAGATGTCTTTCCACATCTGGTGTTGCATGTCACCATTTTGAAGAATAGTTCATCTTCTAAGTGCCCTCAGACTCCGGACTTCATTCAGTTCTAGCATACAGAGTTCAGAATAGAGATCTGCATACACCTTATTGATTGGGAAACCCTGGGGACCAATATCTTTGAAAGAGTCAAAGGAGCAGCAACAAGTAGAGAGCTTTGTTAAAAAGCAGGAAACCCAGTTAACAGCCCAGCTGATCCCAAAGAAAATTCTAGAGTAAAGAAGGTCCTCCAGAGAAGTCAGATCCTTATTCTGCCCAATTTGTGTTTTAACAGATGTGGGATGCCCTTCACAACCCTGCACAAGACAGTTGTCTTCTCCAGGAGACTTCAATCACTATCCATGAGCAATCTAAAACAACTAGAAAATACATTGGCCTGAAAGTGGTATCTGGGACACCCAGACCACAGCATCCACTCCTAAGATTAGCCATCAATTCTAATCTTCCTTGCCTTTGTGCATCTGATTTTATTGATCTACATTTCAATAAGCAAAGAAATAATCCTGGTTCTCCAATCATCTCTTAAAAAACTAAGAAGCCCTAAATTCGCGGCCTGTGATTTAGCAGTGAGTTTGTGCACAGTTTCAATGCACAATAGGGGCAGGGAAGGGGAGTTAACATATTTTAGCACCAAGATGTCAAGTTTCATTAGAGTTAGCTGTTCCAGGAGGAGATCGAAGGGAACTAAACCAGAGAAACACTAACAAAGTCTCGTATTACCATGCTCTTTAAGTGAACTGACCATACGTTGGTAGTTTACATTGAAAAATAAGGAAATGTGCATTTTGCACATCTCAGCTAGTCAGCATTCTCATCCACTGAGCCTTCTCATCAATCATTTAGTGGTGAGACAAGCTCACAAGCAAGGAGAGCATCCAAGGTCACTGCTGTAGTTATGGCTGAATTTCCAGTGTCGCGTGCGAGCACTTTTCCCTGGTACTGGGCAACATGCCTCATCAGTCTGCCACTCAATGGTCTGCTTCTCAAGTTTTCAACTGAGGATAGTCACATTTAAGTCGATTGTCAACAGAGGTTTCGTTTGACCTCAGAAAAGCCAGACTGCTATCTGTGTTCTGGCATTTGTATATAGATAGAACCCAGTGTTCTCCAGAGCTATGAGGCCGCCTGTCCTTGCTAACATGGAAGATTTTTCTAAGTAAACTGAGAAGCGCAGATGGGTCTCAGACTCATCTGAATATTCTGTGCGAACAGAGGCAATTCTTGATACAAGTGATTGTCGTTCTAGTAAGTGGCATTGTTTGTTAACCCTTGAGAGCTAAATCTAAGTCATTATAGGCCCAAAGAAGACAGAGGTCAGTGGATATAATTGGTTTCCATAAGAAACTCCAAAGCCATGTTCATATCAATGATATATAGACATTATTCAGGGATATTATAAAAGAAAACAGGCCAGTAGCTCTTCACACTCTAACACGATTGACATATGATGTCCTGTGGTTTTATCCAAGTTGATATATGTCAGTATACATTCAAATTTTAATCTCTCCAAATGCATTCTGCAATACGATACCAAGAGACCTGGTTCTTTCCAATCCTCTCCCAGTGTCCTCAGTATTTCTCCAGTCTTCTTTTTTTTTTTACACAAAGTATTCCAGAGTCTAAACTTGCAAGTTGCAAATGAAATGGAATTCTCTTTTCTACTTCATACTGAGTTGCTCACAGTAGACTTTCTAATGAAGCTAGCACTATTTCTTTTTTCTTTTTTTTTTCTTTTTTTTCTGTGAGTTAAGCCTAAAGGTACCTGTTGTGTTGCATGATGGGACAGAGTTGTAATGACTATCACATCTTCTTGGGAGCTGAGGTGGAACTCTGTCTTTCTTCATGAGCATCTGAAGCAACTTCAACTTAAAATCTATCTGCAAGCCAAGTGGGTCTTGCTTTTCTCTGTTTCTTCGTACTTATTTTGGAATCTCCCTCTTTAGAAAAGAACTGAGGTGGTCAAATATGTACAGCATTTTTGGTGGGAACCTAGTTGTCTCTAGGTGTGCTAAGTTTGCCTGAAATTCATTAAGGAACTCAGTTGCTACAGGAACTCATGATCTCCATGCTTCAGCGTCTCCAGGGCTGAGATCACAAGCTTGTATCACCCATACACAGTTCTTAATGATTTTTTTATTCTAACTATATAGATTTAAAGACCATCTATGTGTATGATAGGCCCATGTATAAGATACTAACCACATGACAATTGTCATTTGTGTTCATTTCAGAACAGTAACATTTTTACTTCACCCGGTAAATTGTTTTAAAATATGTATCTGGAGTTGGTTAAGGCAATAATCCAGAGTGTTGAATCTAAGTAGACTTGTACTAAAAGACGTATCCCATGTCTTTGCTTAGAAACAGTCTACACACTTAACATACATACAGCAAAGCATGTCCACAGTTAAGGGATTTGCTTACAAATGCAGTATCAAGAAGACAAGGCTTTACTTCTTTTTAAAAATTGGAGCTCTTGGCTGTAGATGTGTTTGACTGCCTAGTCATTTAACTTACGAATGAAGGCAATTAGTTTTAAAGTTGCAACCTCTTTTTACGGGGCGGGGGGGTCTCTGTAAGGCTTCACATTTAAGCTTATTTTCATCTTAAGCAGATTTTTAGAGACCTGAGCTGATATTTTGATACCTTGATAATTTGTGGTCTTGCTAAAGACCAAGTCTTTGCATTGCCTCCAGGACTTGATTTGTTATTTCAAACTTCCAATTATTTCACACCTCCCTCTGAGGCTTTTCCTAATTGGGTTGTATTTTCTCAATTGAAATTAGAACTGGACTGAGTTTTGCTTCAAAATCTATGGCCACTTTGAAAGATTAAAATTATATCCTTGTTTTAAAATAGATGTTACTGTTTTTGTAATCTTAATTTCATCTGTGGGTCAAATTAGGACCCCAAAGCAGTAGGAAAATATTTTCCTACCCAATCCTGATACTCTATTTTTATTTCTAATAAAGTTGTGATAAATAAACAAAAGGAAATGTTTATCATTTCAAACGTTTAGAAAATATTGTGATAATTATATATGATCCAGCAAATGAATTTCATGATTCATGGCTATTTCCAACATCATCCCTTCTACAGGTAGAAAATATCCTATTACTGCAGAGAGCGACCAAACATTGTGCCCAAATCAAATCAGGCTCAACCCATGGTCCTCTTTCTAATTAGAGAGAGAGAGTTAAAAACAAAAACATTTAGCTGTTCTTGCAAGACATGAGGGTCTCAATGTCATTCCAAGAATAAAAGTTCTTATTCAGTCCCTTATAGACCAAGAGTGAACGTTTTGAGTTACTGCAACTTCAGGGGTGTGATTTTTCCATTATTTTCCATTTCCTGAATAATCTTAAGAAAAATAAAACCACAGCCCACATGTTCTATGGCTTTTCCCTAACCTGTTAGGTGTCCAAATTGCTTTCTAAAAATACACATTAATTTTCATGTATATCTCTGTCCAGTCGTGAAGGTATTTGAAAGAGTAACTGTTTCTCTGTATGTCTGTTCACTGAATCATGTTTCCAGGATGGAATATTGTTTGGGATAATTAGCAACTTTACAATAGTCTATCAGATTCTGGTTTAGAAATTGTCAACAGTCATCTGAAATCAAATCCAAAATGAAGTTCATATGTGAAATCTTAAAGTTTCATGAGAAAGAAGAGAATTGTTATATTTTTCATCTAAGCATTCTTCCTTAATCGCAGTCAATATTTTAGTTATCTTTAAAATTAATTCTTCGATAACTTCATCCAGTATATTTGGATCATATAACCTCCCACACACAACAATTTCTCTCAGATCTACCTCCCTTCCATACCCACACAACAGTGTGTCTTTTTTAACGTCTATGGATTCAAGCTTGTAGTCTTCATGTATTTTTGCATGTATGACCTTCCTTAGATTTCAGTTGACTTACATGGAGCAGCATCCTTAAAGAATCTGGTCTTCTTCTTCCAAAAGCCATCAGTTGATGTCCACCTCCCGTCTCCATGCTGGAACTGTATCTGTCTTGAGCTTAGGAAGGTCTTGTGCACTCTGTCACAACCACTGGATTCATATGAAACACTGTCTTGTCTCATCTAAAAGACACTGTTTCCTTCTATCCATCAGTCAGCATCTGGCTCTTACAGCCTTTCTGCCCTTCCTTCTGTGATGACAATCCCTTGCACTTGGGGAAAGAGAGCATATAAAATGTCCAGTTTAAGATGGATTAGTTAGCTGTGTGTAGAAGTGTGGGACTGTGAAAAGTAGCCTTGTTCCAGGTTGAGCTAATGTTTGAAACCCTGGAGATCTTGAAAGGACAGTAGGTATTTCTCTTGTTCCCAGGCACCAGTGCCCTGTCACTATCTGTAGCCCCCCCATAGATCTGTCATGTAAGGGCAATGTCCCCAAACCCCTTCACAGGTAGAGGACATGACCGGTGGTCACTTAGGCTCAAGATAGATCTCTATTTTAATGAGGTACCTAAAGGCCTGGAGGCTTAGCTAGTAAGTTTTCCTTCCCAGACACTCCTTCCTGCAAAAGGTATTTAATCTCAGGCCCACCCTGAGAAGTGGGGTGTGGTTTTACTCATCCACTTTCCGCCAGGACAATAAATGTCTTAAAACCATGGACTGCCTCTTTCATCTGGATCTGCCTTGAGGAGCCATTGAGAATGCTTTTGCCTAAAGAGCCACAGTCTAATCTCCCGTAGAAGCCCTTCCTGGGCTCCCAGCCACAGCAGCAGCCAAGACCAAGCCAAGACCAAACCCAAGCTAACCACAGTCAAGCCAAGGACTCTCCCCGGGGGACCGGAGCTCCCCTCGTTTCTCCCTTGGTTCCAGATTAGATCCAGCCCAAGGGCCCCCACTCTGTTCTTAGCTCTTCTACAGCATCCAGCGGTGCCTGGGTGCCCGAGAGCCTAAGAATCAGATAGCCCGAGCCTCCTTGTAGGTCCGGGAACCCCCTGAGCCAGATTGGAGTGGGGGTGGGGGAGCTCCTCCGGTGTCTCAGACTGTGCTTCCCTACCCCTGGAGAGGTGTCCGGAGGCTTCCTTACAACCGACACCCATCCAGTGACAGTGTGGGGTAAACGCAGTAGACTCCCCACATCCTGCCTCCCCAAGCTGCCGAGGCCTGTGGTAAAGCAGATGCAGGACCCCATGACGCTACATAGAATGAAGTAAGATCTTTATCTCTCAGCCTGTGTAAAACGCAACTCCAAATGGATCAAGGATTTCAATATAAGACATGATACCTTGTATTTGATAGAGGGAAAGGTAAGTAATATGTTTGAACTGATCAACATAAGAGAGGACTTTTTGAACAGGACAGTCTGTGGAACAGGTATTAAGACCAATCATTGAAAATAGTACTTCAAGCTGGGCAGTGGTGACGCATGCCTTTAATCCCAGCACTTGGGAGGCAGAGGCAGACAGGTTTCTGAGTTCGAGGCTAGGCTGGTCTACAGAGTGAGTTCCAGGACATCCAGGGCTACACAGAGAAACCCTGTCTCAAAAAACAAAAAACGAAAAAATAAAAAAAAACAATAAAGACAAAAAAAAAGAAAAGAAAAAAGAAAATAGTACCTCATGAGCCTAAAAAGGTTTTCTGTATAAAAAAGGACACTTATTTGAGTAACAAGTAATCCTATAAAATGACGGGAAAAAATTTACCAGCTATCCAGCCGACTGGTGGCTAAGTATCTAGAATATACAAAGAGCACAAAACCAGAACAGAAATCAAGAAAACAAACAAACCAATATTTAAAACAGGGCATGGGACTAAACAAAATTCTCAAAAGACGATATAAATGGCTAAGAAATGTCTTTCATTATTCAGAATGCTTAGTCAGCAGGAAATCGTGTCTTGAATCTTTGATATTTTAACTTAGCCCAGTTAAAATCTTTAACGACTTGGAGTTTTCATCTTACTCCTGAAAGAATGTCTAAACTTTTGTTAGCAAGTGACAGCAACCACTGGGGTGGATGTGGGGACTAGGGAACACTTACTTACTGCTGATGGGAGTGTGAACTGGTGCAGTCACTATAAAAATCACAGTGAAGTGTTCTCCCAAAGCCAGAAACCTACAGTATGATTCAGCTTTACCACACTTGGTCACACTCATGAAGGACTCTGCTCTAAATTCTTAATAAAAGATACCCTCCTCTGCCCAAGCAATGCTTTAAGGATCTTGGCCCACCAATGTAGTGTTCTAGAGGAAAACAAAAACAAAAACAAAATTATCAGCAACATAAAAAGTCAAATACCATTTAGTCAGTTATAATAAATGTTACTTTGTGTTTAGAATAGTTCCATCTTTTCTCTGTGCCTAGCAAATCTTATTGAGCCACTCATGAAGACACTTCAAAGTTAAATGACACAGAAAATTCATAGTATCAAATTCAAGGAAAGTTTGTTTTGATAAAAGGTTGGGGGATGAGGGGTTACGATAGCACACCCTACCAGAAGCCAAAGGCAGAGAAACCTCAAAATCCTTTTTAAGAAAAACAAACAACAAAATGAAAATCAGTGACGTCTACCCCAACTTGCAGATGTAGTAAAAAAACACTTACACTTAACTAGTTATCACCTTTTTCACAATTCAGAAATTTGGATGGCAGCCAGAGAGGCCGGTAGTTAAGAACACTTCCTGTCCTTCCAGGAGACTTTGGGTTCCATTCCAAGCATTCAAGCATTCACATAGTGGTTCATACACACACACACACACACACACATATATGTGTGTGTGTGTGTGTGTGTGTGTGTGTATACATATATATATATATATATTATAACATATATATATTATACATTATACATTATGTATTACATCTTTAAAGCCAGAAATGTGATGGACAGAAAAGCACTGTCTCATCTCAGCTTGCTCCATTGTGTCTACATTTTTATGTAGGACAGGGGATAAGAAGAATGACTTACTTTTGTTCCAAGATGATGGTAGATCAGTGTTGTCTAATAGAAAAAAGACTAATTCACAAGTGTGAGCTATGCGTGGTTTTAAGTCCGCATAGGCCTCAATAAAAATGAGAAATGTTAATATTTTAATATAAATATATGAGTAAAACTATTATTTTAAATTACAGTATGGAAATTATCAATGTGATTTTTACACTAATCGCTTTAAAACCATGTGTGGATCTCATACTTGGATACAAGTTGTGACTAATTACATTTTTTGGCCTAGGTAGATATTTTTAATCTGGCAGAAGTCATTCTGTGTTTCTGAACAAGAGATGTGAACTAAGCATCAGCCAAAATGTGCCCACATCTCTGCATTCATTTTACATGTTAGTGCCTAAATAACATTTCACTATGGTTGAAACAGAATAGGAATGATTACCATCGTGACTTTCAGCCATTGAACAGCGTGGTTCTCAATGCTGGCAATAAATCAGCAAGCACATTCTAGAAGATAAAGAAGGAGAATACGTGGGTGGGAACTGAGTTAGATCCTTAATGCTTCTCTCCATACTCTTCCTTTTCATCATGGTGGAGAAAATGAAATCAAGCCCGAACTATCAAAAGTACACAGAATATGAAAACAAATTCCAGATAAAGAATTTAGTGTCAAAAACTCTCATAGAATAATCATAATTTTAATAGGAGCAAGCAAAAATGTGTTCTTACAATCACAAATGCAAAGTCTAAAACCATTAAGGGACGGTTGCTCTCTTTCTTTCTTTCCTTTACTTAAGCAAAACACCACAACCAAAGTTCGAAGGCTCTGGCCAAATGAGAAAACAGCCAAGCCAGGTGTGCAATGGAAACATATGCAGTAATTAAAATCATATTTCACGAGCATATTTAATGACACGGAAAATGCTCATAATTTATATTTACATTTGAAACAGTTTATCGGCTTTCGTTCCAAGTGAATATGGGGGAGTAAGGACTGGAATTACCCTCTCCCACTAAGAAATGTGAACGTCACACAGAACCTTGAAGAGACCCCTTTGCAGAACGCCAGCACTCTCTTTTCACCCTTCCTCTGTCTCTCGAACATTTCAACATCCATCCTCCTCTGCCTTCTCTCAGTGCGGTCCCTGGCTCCCTTTGACCCCCTCTACCTATGAGGTTACTCAGAGAACTGTCCAGAGAGACCAAGTAGGGCTCATCCCATGCCTCTACTCTTGTTCTCAATCTCCCTCTGATTGCATTGCTGTGTGGTAACTTGTGAGCTGTCTACTCTCAGATAGTTTGTGTGAGAATATGAGGAAGAATGTTCATGATAATTAGAGCCTTTATTTCTACAACCGAGTATGTGCCCATACCTTGTTGACAACTATGGGAACAGTTTACTTCATTATGGGTCTCTATCCAGTAGGTGACCTTTCATTCTTTAAGAGTCTTTAATATGTGGACCACTGTTTCAATGTATTGTCATTTCCTATTGCCATGATCATAATGGACAGTCATGCTAGTGCCAAGCAGTGCCCTAAATGATCTTCTAGGCATGTACTATCTTACATCTACTGTGCAGAAGTCATCCAGCATCTTCTTGATGGTTCAAATCCATCACCACAGAAAGTAAGAACATCTGTCATCTTTATCTGTCGATCAAGTGGCTAGAGAGCTTTGATATGGTTCAGTAGTAGGTTTAACTTCTACTTCTGTAGAAACAAGTTTTAGTTTGTTTGTTTGTTTGTTTTGTTTTGTTTTCTTTGTTCCCGGATGGAGACATTTCCCCCATTGGCATGTAAGCCAAGAAAGTGTTAGATTATGGGAATAGAAAGCAAAAATCTTGCTATTAAGAGAGAAGGGATAAGAGTAAGTGACCCCACTCCTGTTTCTAAACCTTCATTCTGAACCTGCAACCCTGGCTGTGGCAGAGCATACAGCACATGTTGGACCCTGATCTTGAACGTATATATCTTATAGATAACTTTGTCCTAACCCTACAAAGTGTCACCACCTGGATGACACATCAATTGTCTCCAAAAGTTCATTCCAGGTAGCAGAGCTACAGTTGGTCAATGGTCTTCCTAGCATGCAGCACATTCTGAGTTCGGTCTCCAAACACTGCATAAACTGGGCACTGTGGTACACGTGTGTGGCCCGTGCCCTTGGGAGGTGTGATATATGCATGTGGCTCCTTCACATGGGATGTGCGTGTGGCTCCTGCACTTGAGAGCTAAAAACAGGAGCAGAAAATGATCTTCAGCTACGTAGTGAGTTAGAGGCTAGCCTGGAACATAAGAGACTATATTTTGATTTTTCTATTAAAAAAAAAAACCCACTCTTCAAATATTGGTTTCAAAATAATGGAGAACATGGTAGTAAGCTCCTTGAATTCTATAAACAAAGGCCCATTATTACATGTCTCTTAGCTGCTATTATGATCCCCTTTAATGACCACCCTAGGGTGAACGTTCATGTTGGGAGAAATTAACTTTGATTACTTTTGCAAGTCTATAGACATACTACTTCCCCAAATTTCTATGACGAAAAAAAGCACAAACAAACAAAAACAAAACAAAAACCACTCAAAGCCAAATAGTGATGGAGGTTGGGGACTCTTATGGAAGAGTTAGGAGAAGGATTAAAGGCCTCAAAGGCGATAGAAACTCTACAAGAAGACCAACAGGATCAACTAACCTGGACGATTTGAGGCTCACAGAGACTGAACAATCAACCAAAGAGCATATAGTGAGAGGTCCTCAGTCATTCAGAGGAGAATATGAGAAGGTATGAGGGAAGGATTGTGGATGGGTGACTGGGAAGGGGGGCCATGAGAGGGATGTAAAGTGAATAAGTGTACACACACACACACACACACACACACACACACACACACAAAGAGCCCTCTAACAGCATGATAGAAGACATCTACTGAAACCCCCTGGGTATGTGATGTTCAGAGATGCAGGACTGAAAAGTTCTCTTAACATCGGGAGTAAGCAGAGAAACCCTGCATTCACTGTTGCTCCTAAGCATCCTGCTGTAAAGTCCAATGTGAGCAACTATTCAAGAAAAAAAAAATGAAAGAAATGAAAAAAGTCTAAGCTAGAAGCAAGAAACTATCACTGCACATGAAAGGCATGGGGGTTTGAATGAGAATGGTCCCCATATGCTCATAGATTTCAACCCTTAGTCACCAGACCTAGAACTGTATGAGGATGGAAGGTGTGGCATTGTTGGAGGAAGTATGTCACTGGTGGGTGGGATTTGAAGTGTCAAAAGCTTAGCACGGGCCATGTCTCCCCCCACCCCACCCCTGCCTTCCTGAAGACCAGGATTTCTGCTCTCATCCCCATGGCTGCCCCCCTGCAGCCATGCTTCCTCCCTTGATTGTCACAGACTAAGCCTGTCAAACAGTAAGAAAGCCTCCAGTTAAATCTCCCTTTGATTGCTTTCTTTTGTAAGAGTTGCCTTGGTCATGGTGTGTCTCATCACAACAAAAGAACTGTCACTAAGACAGATGGTATGATCCCATATAGAGGAATCCTGGAAATTCCACAAAATTTCAATATAGATATATCCATATATGCAAATAGACTCATCAACATTGCAAAACACAGGGTCAGCACACAAAATCAGATATATTTCTGTACACTAAACATGAATAAGACAAAGAAGTAATTTTTCCACGCCAGGGGTTGAAAACGAATGATTTGAAGAATGTTTTAGACTGATTCATTTTTACTTTATGTGTGTGAGTGACTGTATGTATGATTGTGCATACGTGCATGTCGTGCCTATCATGACCAGAAGAGAGCATGAGATCCTTTGGAACTGGAGTTAAGGATGGCTATGAACCAACTGAGTCCTTTGTAAGAACAACTAGTATTTGAACCTGTTGAGCCATCTCTGTACTCCAGTGAAGGAGATCTGCATCATGATTAAGGTGGTGGGTGTGAGAGTGTACATTTAATAACCATATGAACTATGCATTTTAAATGGTCTTCTGTATAAATACCACAAAAGGATGAGCAAAAAGTTTGAAAGTAAAACACATATTTATTTCTAAGCTAGAAGAATTCACATAGTCTTCTGAATATGCAGAGAAAAATAGTAACTGATGGGCTTGTGACTGACTGACGCTTGTTACATTTTTCTTTTTGCTTTGCATAGTTTATAGGGTGTATCCCTTACTTTACAGTAATAAAAATGCTATTTAAGAAGTACATACAGGATATTCTTTCAATTTATTTCCATATAAGAGCTAGTACTATAAAGCATCCTACAGACGGTACCAACCAGCCTTTGACCGTGGCAGATGAAGAAAGGTACTGCAATATGTTGAGCTGACATCAAATATTAATGCCCATTTCACATTCAGTCTCATAAACATCTGTGTCTCAGAATCCTATCTTTATATGGGTACAACTGAAAAGAGTCCAGAAACCTAAGTCATAACTAAAAATTCAAAAACCATGTCTCATAAAATTGTCTAATGTGTTTACCTGGAAATCTGGAGGCGGCTCTGAGTATTGAAGCTACATGAAACACTAGCAAGAGAGATTTAAAGAACCTAGCAAACAAACCGCAGAGAAACACGCATTGCCTTGGACGTCAATGGCCAGACATGGGGTTGTTCTTGGGTTCGAAAGAAAGCTATACTGACAGAGGAGATGGTAGAGCCAGGGAGACGGTTCAGTCATGGAGATCATTTGTTGCTGTGCAGGGGAAAGGACCTGTGTTTGAATCCCTAGTCCCCACCTAAAAAGCCAGGTGTCTTGGTTGTGAGTCTGTAACTCCAGAATAGGAGCTGCACAGAATGTGTCTAGCTGTAGCGGTTAACTGTAAATGTGGTTAAAGACTTGGCCTCAAAAAGAAAGGAAGGGCTGGAGAACAATTAAAAAAAAACACCCAAGTCAGCCCGTGGCCTCCATATGTCCCCCATGTGACTCTGTACATGCATGTGCACACACACATATACCCCCATATAAATAAAAAAAAACAATCAGAAAATGCCTACAGAAAGATTCAATCTTATCAGGAATGACAGACATTGAAAAGACAATTCCACACAGCTAAAATGAACTCAAAGCTGGATTTTGCAAATAACTCTGAAATTCCAGCAACTGGTCTAGCTTCAGAACACTGAAAGGAATCTTATGTAGCACATTAGGTACAAATACAGGACATGAGACCCTGCTGTGGGACCCTACTGTGGACTGATTCTATGGGAGGATAATTGAGCTAACATTCTCTTGGGTCCAGGAACATGCTCTTTACGACTGTGAATGGTCAAGTCAATTGTGTCTCAATTTGGCCACGATGCAGTCCTTAGAAAGCTTCTCAATGCAGTAAGATGAGACCATGCCCAACTTCCATGTGCACACTGGAGGTATGTGTATATGATATATGTATATCCTAACAGGATAATGCATGCACATGTAGACCCCTCCACTCTCAATATTCAGATGCGTCCACAAGTTGGTAATGGAACAATTGGCAGAAGTCTCTACAATAAGAGACAGAACCTCAGCCCTACCCAGCTCAAACCCCTGGGCTCTCTCCAGCGTCACTCCTTGTCTCCCACACTGAGAAATTAGAGTCTCCCTGTGGTTAGCAAGAACACAGACAGGAGAGGCGAAGAGCGTACACTTTCTGTCTCCTGTGTGTACCACATAAAACATCCCTGCTCCAGTATGTTCTTTGGCATTCCTTGAACTTCTTTCTCATGGGTCACAAATTTAGTGTGTATGGCTGACTGCCTTTTGGTTTTTTTTTTTTCCTACATCCCAGAACCAGTAAAAGTGAAGATGAGTCTCCCTTTCTCTAAACCTGTTTTGTTTCAATCATGTTATGTTTAAAGAAACAAGTGATTCCATCTGGTTGTGTGAGGATCTGACTAATAGTGAACCGGGCATGGTTTCTGTTCTGTGTGGAGGGTGAGAATTCACTCCCCTTGAGATGGTATGAGATAGTTCTTAGTATGAAGTAAAAACACAGGCTGTGGTAGTGTGTGTGGGGTGTGTGTGTGGGGTGTGTGTGTGTGTGTGTGTGGTGTTGGGGGAAAGTATGTTTGCATGCATGCATGTGAGTATAATGGCATAGAGGTACCTTGAGTGTAGCTCTCAAGATATTGTTCACCTTGGTTTTTTGAAACAAAGTCCAAGAACTCACCAATTTGGCTAGGCTGATGGCCAGCAGACCCTGGGCCCCTTCTGTCTCTGCCTCACCAGCAGGGGAATTACATACAAGTACAACCACACCCAGCACTTCTTATGTGGTGAGTTTTTTATTTTGTTTTGTTGTTTGTTGTTCTGGATTTTTGCCGGTGGTTGTGGTGATTGGGATGCTTTGTGATGGTGGCCGTTTGTTTTGGTGTCAGATGTTGTTTTTTGTTTGTTGCTTGCTTTCTTGTTCATTTACTTGTTTTACTGTGTCGTGGGTCTTGAACTCAGGTCTTCATGCCTACACAGCCAACTCTTTACCATATGTGTCACCACCCTTCCTGTGATGGCTGTTATTGACATCTGTTCTGTCATTGTATAGGGTACAGAACACCATCCATATCACATCCCCATATAAGAAACCCCTAACACGGGACTGGACACAAAGACCTGGGGCCTTGTGCAATGTCGTCTCCTCTAAGTTTCTTTTATGCTCCAAGTGGTTGTAATTCTTTACAGTTTCTTCCCTGACCTTTTGAACCCAGCCCTCCAGGTCACCAACCCCTCCCGGGCTCTTATACACCAGCACTGAATCTCCCTAAATGAGTCCTTCTTTATGAAGAAAGACATTTGTGAAATAGCTCAGGCATGAATTATTCTCTTTTTCTTTATTTTTATTTCTTTTTATATATATATACAGAGTCTTGTTATATAGCTCAGGTTGGCCAGACACTCACTGACTAGCTCAGGCTGACCTCAGACTCTTAGCAGTACTGCTGCTTCTGCCTCTTAGTGCAAAGATTCCAGATTAGAGACACCACACTCAGCTTAACTTTCCCATGTGCATTTTGAAAAAAAGATAAAGGAATAAAGGATCATTCATATTTTGCCTGACCCTATGTGGTCAGAGCACTCATCAGCTATGTTAATGTAAAATATACCGAATTCATTATATGTGCAGGGGAAGGGAGGGGTGGGAGGGAAGGAAGGAAGAAGGAAGAGAGAGAGAAAGGAAGAGAGAGAGAGAGAGAGAGAGAGAGAGAGAGAGAGAGAGAGAGAGAGAGAGAGAGACTTTTGCCTCAACACAGTTTTTGAAATCCAGACTTTTTCACTTTGGGTTTTTCCTGGCAACAATACTAAAAAAACCTTCCGAAGAACTACCACTGCTGAATTTACAAACCTCCCAGCCATGCCCCAAGCCGCATGTTGATGGTGCACCAACACACATTTGGCTCACTCAGAACTCAGGAACCTATCTTTTAAATATGCATTCATTCTACTAAGGAGAAACAGCTGGTCCCAGCGCAGGCCTAGGGGGTGAGATGGACACCCATATAGGCCAAGAAGAGAAAGCGATGGACATAGATAAAGATATGTTTTTAACAAGACTTTGAGACCTATGGCAAGTTTTACTCTATCCACTTTTGTCTTCTTGGGACTCTTGCTGCTAAGGGTAACTACCTAAAGAAACAAACAGATTAAAGGTTTTTGCTAAGTAACTCTAAGAAGTAAAATTTCACAGAAGATATCTCAGGGATTTTAATCAATTTTAAAAATACCTCTCTTTTGATTGCGTATTTGAGTACCCAGACCATGCCATGTGTGTGGAAGCCAAAAGACAGCTTGGGACGTAAGTTCTCTCCTCCCACCATGTGGGACTTTGGAATTGAACTCAGGTCATAGGACTTGGTGGTAAGAACCTTACCCAGCTAAGCCATCTCACCAGCCCTTAATCAAGATTTTTGCTGGGCACATCTCATCTAGTGCCATTGGTTCTTGTAAAATAACAGCCAGTTTTTAGTCTCTGTAAACACATAGCCCTTTCCCTGACCACTGAGATCTCAGCCTATGAATGCTTTACATAAAACAATGTCTCCAGGTTCATCAGCCATCACAGGGGAACTGCACATTCCAAAGCAGAAAGTCATATTTATTTTCTCAAGCTCCATCATGGCCAATTACCATAGATTCTGCTATTCTAAGGGATCCTTGTTTCAATGTCTGAGGACTTGCCAACAGGTGACTGGATACTTCAGTAGGCTCGCAGACTCCTCCAGGATCCTTGAGGAGAGCACAGATTGAGGGCAGGATTCCGAAGGGAAAAACCTTGGTCCCAAATCATCACACCCTTCCAGGACCTCTTCTGACATTCACGCCAGCAGCACAGTCTTCAAAGTGTTCTGAACATTGCATTGGCCACAGAAGGGGAGAAACTCAGATAGCATCAGGTACAGTGCCATGTCACCTAAGGTCACCGGATCCCTGGAGACTTGAATAAAATTGGCTCCTGCTACATCCTGCAGGACATTTCTAGCTTACCCCATGATTTCTGCCAAATACCGGAATATCATGTTTCCCTGGTTGTATCTTGCTGCAAATTCTTCTTCTCGCTGAATTTTTTATCTTGGTTCCTTTTTTGCCTGCAACTCTCCTTCTGAGGGCAGCTGCTCTCCTTTGCCCCAGGCATGGATCCTACCTATGCCTGTTTGGTTAGCTGGCTGTTTGGTTTTTAACATGGATCTCTTTAGGAAGTGATTTTTTTTTTTTTTTCAGGAGAGGTTTGGAGGTGAGTGAGGCTATCCTGGAGAAATTCATGGTCAAACGCAAGAGTGGATTTTAATGGTCTTGCACTTAACAGCCTCTCAGACACTATGACCTTGGGATATCTCTCTCTCTCTCTCTCTCTCTCTCTCTCTCTCTCTCTCTCTCTCT
>NW_021621692.1:5119960-5147279 GCF_004785775.1 Grammomys surdaster
TCTCTCTCTCTCTCTCTCTCTCTCTCTCTCTCTCTCTCTCTCTCTCTCTCTCTCTCTCCCACACACACAGTTCCTCTTGTTTCCTTCTTGGTCTATAACTCTCATTGATCCCAGCCCCCTTCTGTCTCTGTGCTCATGTGTGTACTTGGCAAATGCAGGTTACCTTTGTTTTTCTCTCAGAACACACTCCCAAGTTCTCCCTTCCCAGAGTCACTTTCTTCAAGAAAGGTCTTTGCTTACATAAAGGCTACTTGTTGCCAAGTATCAAAATACTGATTCTTTTAAAAAGTTGTGTTATATAACACTAAAGCAAGCCCATCCCATATGCACCAATGGCCTGTGTAATACTTAGTGGTGAGATCTTGGACTCTTTTCCTTGGGGTCCTATTTTCCTCCCGATGTGTCCTCTCCACCCATTCTAATAACACCAGGAAAAGCCTCTGGGTCTGTACCTTGAACTAAATTTTAAAAGAGTCTCTATCAGCAGCTGATTGAGACAGATGCAGAAACTTATTCTCAACCATTGGGCTGAGGTTGGGGCCCCTATGAAAGAGTTAGGGGAAGGACTGAAGGAGCTGAAGGGGATTGCAACCCCATAGGAAGACCAATTTTATCAACTAACCTGGACCCCGGGGAGCTCCCAGAGGCTAAACCACCAACCAAAGAGCATATATGGGCTGCTCCAAGGCCCCCAGCACATATGCATCTGAGGACTGCCTTGTCTGGCTTCAGTGGGAGAGGATGAATTTAATCCTGTAAAAATTTGATGCTCCAGGGAAGGGGAATGCCAAAGGGTACCCTCTCAGAGACAAAGAGGAGGAGGATGTGGTGAAGAACTCTAAGAGGGGGAAGAGGAAAGTATTGGGGATATATATAAAAATAAAATGCTTTTGTCTGGCAGTTTCCACAGTTCTTCTAGGGTCTGAGGGAGTGGGTGTTTCTTCTTCTTGAAACTACTCTCTACTATTAACTGTAGTCTGTGCTGCTACATTTGGTGTTTTTGCCTTTGCAGGGCAGCATCTTGTTGCAGGGCCCATGCTAGTCTGCCTCTATCTCTTGATCATCAGTCCCTCCAGTTCTGGCATCCCAGGATGTGCCGCCATGTCCACTGCTCTTAGCTATGAATAGCACAGCTACTCAAAAATAAAACTGATCCCAGAAAGGAGATGTTTCTCTTCTTAACTATGGAGGATAAGGAGCCAATGAGACATGGAAGAAAAGTAGAAAGCTTCTCACTCTTTTCCGAGAGAAAACTTTTTCCTTAGCAAATCATTTAACCTGGCTTTTCTCTACGCTCTTCTCAACATGCAGGCACCAGGAAAAAAAAAAACATTTTATTTTTAAAATTTGATGATGGAGATGGAGAAATAGCTCAGTCGTTAAGAGCATTTGTTCTTGCAGAGGAACCTGGGTTTTCTCAGCATCCGTAGGCAGTTAACAGCCAACTGCAACTCCAGTTACAAGGAATCTGATGCCCTCTTTTGGCCTTCCTGGTCATTGCATCCATGCTGTGCATATACACACATCACACACTTAAAATAAAAATCTTTTTAAAAGAGAATTTTGCAAAATTAAAAGATGACAAATACTTCATGATTTACACATACATGGCTCAGTTTGATCTTATGACATGCATATACATTGTGGGATGGCCAATTGACATATTCCTTACATTAGCTATATATACAATTCTTCGTGTTGTGCTTTACCTCTCTTTGGAGAGAACTGAAGTTCTTTACAGAGAACACGTCCTTAGCAGTAGGCTACCAATTGCACAGCTTTCTAAAAATGCCTGCTACATCTTCAACTTTGGTCTCATTTGTGCCTTGACTTATCTGGGGCTTTTTACATGACTGCCTTTAAATCCTCTAATTACATACGAAATGGTTCAGTCGGTCAGATATTTACCATAACATACATGAGGACCTGCATTTGATAATCAGAAACCGTGTTTAAAAAATAGAAAAGCAGGCACTGAAAATAGCAAACACAGGAAGATCCCTGGAGCTCACTGGCCCCTCAGCCTACCTGAAGTAGTGAACTCTAGACTAGTACAGAGATCCTAGGTCAAACAAACAAATAAATAAACAAATAAACATGCACGCATATGCACACACACTTGCACACACACACACATGCACACGCATACATACGCACACTACCACAACTACCACCAACAACAAAATAAACAGAATAGATGACACTTAAAGACTGACACAAAAGTTCATGCCTGTCCATTGCCCTGTAAATGAAGTTGTAAATACACAATTGGCAATTGCAGCTAGTGATGTTGACACTGTGGTGTGGGGGCTCCATTTGGCAAGTAGTTCTGTGATATGCTTTACTCTGGGTCTTCCTGACGATGCAGAACTTCTACAGATAACTAGCTCATCTCCTCTGAATCTTACAACCTCCCTTGTATACTTTACCAAATTTTTCAATTTATTTTAAAAGATGTGTTTGATTTTTACCTCTCTCTCCCTCCCTCCCTCCCTCCCTCCCTCCCTCCCTCCCTCCCTCCCTCTCTCTCTCTCTCTCTCTCTCTCTGTGTGTGTGTGTGTGTGTGTGTGTGTGTGTGCCACATGTGAGTGCAATGTCAATGGAGCCCAGAAGAGCATGTCAGAGACACGGAGTCATAAGTAGTTGCGAGCTGCCTGCCATAGGTGCCAGGAACAGAACTCAGGACCTTTGCAGGAGCAGTACCAGCTCTTAACAACTGAGGCATCCTCTCTGCAGCCCTCCATTTTTAATGGCTTTATTAAGTCAACCAGGATCAGCTTTTGTTCCTTGTGATAAAGAAACACTACCTATCACAGCTTCCTTTGAGTCAAACTCAATGCATTTGAAATTACACATTATACAAACAAATATGCTCCCAATGAGGCTAGGAGTTCCATGAGAGCAGGTAATAGTTTTGCCTTAATCAGTTTGAACCCTGGGATTTGGGCCAATATGTGACACATGGTAAATCCTCAACAAAGTCATAGGGTGATGAATGAGGTCATATAAAATCAAGTGAGCTCAGCCAGAACACCACAAATGAAATCTGAAAATGCTCCTCTACTCTGAGAATAAACCCTTTCCTCTGTAGTTCTCAATAGAGTTGGGACATCTCCTTTCCAATCTGCCTGAACTTTAAATGAACAGTTAAAATACTCTCCAAATTTGCTTTCTCTAGGTGCCAGGTAACTGAAGTCAGGAGTGGCCGATGGTCACACCTCATCTCTATGCTGTGGCAAACTATGGGAAGCTAATAATGTTTCTGAAGACAGGCTGGTTCAAACATGAGCCAGACATGAGTGTTCCAAATGTAGAAACAGGGACTTTTTTTGCCCTGTATAATTAATAAACCTGGGGAAGTGACGTAGCTCTTCCCCTGAGTCAGGCCAAAGGAAAGGACAATCAAAACTCCCATAATACCTCTTCCCATGAAAGGGTTGTCATTTCTCCCTCTTCTCCAGGAGGGAAGAAGGAGAAGAGAGTAAGGACCATGTGCACAATATTAAGTTTCTGCATTCTTTTAATCAACTGGGAATCATAAATGGACCTTTCATCCACCTGGGTTTGGTAGAAAGATATGAGTATCATCTATGAAGAGTACAACTCTTTCTTTTCCACAGTGTGTTTCTTGACTCCTATACCCACCATTTGTGTGATCCTGGGGGTGTGTGAAGCCAGCAAAGGTCTGAAATATGACAAATGGAAGCAGAGATGATCCCTATAAGTCCAAATATTCTCCCTTTAAAAATTCTTTCCTCATATTACTTCTTAGACCAGATGTCTTAGCCACTCTTCTACTGCTGTGAAGAGACACTGTGACCACACCAGCTTTTATAAAAGAAACCATTTAAATGAGGGCTTGCTTACAGTTTCAGAGGTTTGTTAATTATCACCATGGCAAGAGATTGGCAGCTGCCATGGCAGGCATGTGGCTGCAGTAATGGAGAGCTGCACCTTGATCCACAGGCAGAAAAAGGTGTCAGTGGGTCTAGTATAGATTTCTGACACTTAAAATCTCACCCCCAGTGACATGCCTTTGTAGGCTTAGATTTTTTTTTGAAACCTGTTTTTAACAAGGGTCATTAAATGCTTTAACATTCCTTCTAGCCCACCACTCACCAGAGGTAGTGGAAAGGAAATGGTGACAGAGCAAAGGGGGAATATGGACTTGTCGATAACTATTTCTTTGGAGCAAATCCGATCTGCATTGTCAGGATATTGGCAGTGTGCTTCACATGAATCAGTGGCAGCAGCTCAATCCACTAGCAGACACCATTCCTAAACCAGCAACAGCAGGGCTCACAAACACCATTCACGAATCTGCAACAGTAAGTCAATCCAGAAGAAACTGTAAGGCTCTGTCAATTGTCTTGGGTTTGCGGAAGTAGCAAGAAGCTGGTAGAACACCACCAGAAGATTTGGGGGGGCAGTTCTCTCTATGAAGTCATGATAACTGATCACTACCAAAGAATGACAAGGCATCCCAATACCACCCACTGTTGTCAACTGTCCATTGGGCTTATATCCTTTCCAAACACTGTTCAAGCATCTACTCTAGAAAAAATCACATGACCTCTTTTTTCAGACTGCCTCCAAAACGAATCACATGTCTGTTTTCAACAAAACATCCTCCCACATGTCTGCTTTAGCAAAAACATCCTCTCATAAGTTAGTTTCCAGAAAAACATCACATGACACAACGGAGTCTCCAAAGAAATCAGAAATTTCCACTTCATACCTTCTGTAAAAAGCCTACACCACCTGATCCTTATAATCTCCTTAAACAGTTCTGCTCCCTGTTGACTATGCTTTCAAATATGTGAGCCTATGGGGACCATTCTTATTCAAACCACCACACCTGCTTATCCTCAGAGTTATCAATCAGGGAGTGTTCTGTCATAAACATTACAAATTAATAGGAAGTATGCCAAATGAAACAATACTAGAAGCATTATAGTACCCAGCTGTATATTATATAGCCTGGAAAAATGAATTAAAGGCCATCAGTAAAATCTCCCATTTATAGATCTTAAATAAAATTCAATTCCAACATTCAGCCTTTTGCAGATGCATAAAAAGTCTTCTCTGATGGAACAATTCCAGGTGCTCTTAAGAATGGCACTCTGGAGGGCCATCTCTACTGATCAGCATCTATCTGCATCAGTCTTCAGAGTTGTAAATCTATCTGGTCCCAAGATCTTTTATGCTTCACTTTCCCACAGATCCATATTTGCCCACAGTTTAGAAAATTCAAATTATTAGCTGTTAAGATATGTAAAACAATACTCATAGAGACTACGTAATAGACTAGGCCAATTGTCTGAGTTCCAGACAGACAACATAAATTTGGATACCAGAAAGAAGACAGGTTAAGTATTTTTCAGAGGGAGAACATGTTTTATTCAGCTTCACCTGGTCTGGGAACTACGAAGCTAAACTCAAGTGGAAGAAATCCGCCATTCGGTAAAATATTGCACTGATGTGTTACTGCTTTGCTGTGTAAATTATTTATGTAAATCTCTACTTCCCATGCATCCTGGTACACTGAAGTGGCACTCTTTGAAAATAGGGTCAACCCTCATATTTTAAACCCTTCGAGCCTCTTCATCTACTCCTCGCCTCTTGTTTACAGATGGATGACTGAAACTGAACTAAAGGTGTACATGTTACTAATTCATATAATGATGAAATTGCTTGCTACCCTCCGTATTCCAGGTATTGTTTTTCTTCTTTATCTTTCTGTGAGAGAAAACTTATGATTCCAGCTAGCTCCCTACTGGTTAGAACCCCATCTCCTTCTTTTGGAACTCCACAGCACATGCACCCTGTGCAAGATTTTCAAGTCACCTCCACTCGTTTGCAGAGAGAAAATTATCCTCCCTGGAGCCTGATGAGATTCGTTCATGGCTTATTAGGGGATCCTTTTCTTTGATGTCTCCTTACTCCTTTCAAGAAAACATGGTTGACATTGAAAACGAGATGGCTTTTCTCATGTGGCCCTCTTCCTGGCCTATGATTTCTAAGCCTAATAGTATTCCTTGCATTTCAGGGTCTTCTTTTCTTCCCCTTGATTCTCTTTACTTCCAAGTCCAGTAATTTCTTTGTTCCAAATACATACCGTTACCTTCTATTTGTTGATGTTCTCTCCCTTGGAGAGCGGTGAAAAGTATCTTTTGCTTACCCTCATCTTACTTTATTTATTTACCTCAATTAAGGAGGTTAACTTCACCCCCAATACATCCCTTCCATCAGCCAATCATCCAATCAAGGTCTGGATGACTCTATAGAACTCATAGTCTCACTGGGAACATATTCATTTGTATAATGTGTAATTTCAAATGCACTGAATATGGTCTGACTTGATCTTGTGCAGGTTGTATGCTGGCGACTATGGCTTCTGTGACTTCCTGTGTGCAGGGGTACGAGTCCAGAATACAATATTGTAGCCCACTTCTCCCCATGCTCCGAACCTGACAATCATTTATCCTTCTTCAAAATGCCCCCCATGCCTTGGGATGAAGGAATGAGGCATAAATGTCTCCTCTTTGGCTAAAGACTCTACTGACACTTACTCTTTGCACTCTGACCGGTCGTAGATTTCTACATTAACCACCAACCCAGTTCACAGAGGAATGTGTCTGATGAGGCCTCACTGATCTCTCAGGAGAGAGAGATGAATGTAGAGGGAAGTTTGCTACTCTGGTCATTTAGTAGAATCATGGGAGTAGATTTACTTGGGGCCTTTACATTTCTCAGTCATGACTTCTAGCTTTACAGTACAGTATGTACTTCCCACCGTGGAGTGGGCCTTAAATCCAGAGTGGTTGATTACCTTGATAACTCTGATGCCACTCTTTTATCCAAGGACATATCTTGACATGTTAATCTTTATTGTAGCTCATAGAGTTTGCAGCTGGACAAGACTTCTCCTCCAACGACCTGCGTTGGTGTTCTGTGCTATGGAAGCTAGCCAGCAAGGTTATGCTTGTCCCTGTCCTCTGGCCAAAGCATAACACTAAGAATGCTTGAAAACTCCATAAGAAAATCCACTATTTTATAATTTTATAAGACTTCTAAATACATACATATATGTTTATATAGCAGAATTTAGTTGGAAGTAAGCCTTTCTTTATATATATATAGAGAGAGAATATAGAAATAGCTTTTCTTTTAAAGCAAGTAAGCTTGTGTTATTCTATTATAGTTTTCTTGAGATATACTATATAATACAATATATATATTGTATTTGATACAATAAAATACAATAATTTGAATTACATAATTCCATGGGCTTAGAATATTAAGAGGATTCCATTAACAACCATCAATACAATATAATTCCCACCAGTTTTATAACTCCAAAAAGCCCCAAGAATTTTAGCTGCCACCCCAAACTCCAACAACTCCACCTCTAGCCATAAGCAACGAAAGTTCTTTCTGTCTCTATCAATTTAATTATTTTGGACAGCTTGTAAAATGAAATTAAATAACCAGTGATCTGACTGAAATCTTTCATTTAACATGATATTTTAAAAATTCAACTATGCTAACTGACATTCATTACTTCTACAGCTGTCTGATATTCCAGGGTATGAATTCACTACCTTTTGCTTATCTTTTTATCAGCTGATAGACACTCATGTTTGATGTTGCTATGCATTCATATGCAATACTCTGAGTGGTCTTGTGTTTGTCTCTCTTTGTCACATACCAAGGGTAGAACTGAAAACTGGCCAGCTTCCCTTCTGATATGGCTGTATCATTACACATTCCCCTTAGCAGAGCATGGGGGCTACAACCCTCTACAGTCTCATCCATACTTGTTAGAATCCACATTTGATTAAAGCAAACCTATGAGCATCTCACTGTGCTTTGGGTTTCTGTTAGCTATATGAATGACATAAGGGAACTTTTTTTAATGCTGGCTCAACATCCATGTGTTTTCTTTGCAGAAATATTCAGGCAGCTCTCCCATTTTTAATTGGATTGTTTGCCTTTTTATAAGTGTTTTTAAAAGATTTCTTTATATAGCCCATGTATATTTATTCTATCACATATATTATTGGCAAATTATTACCATTACCCCAGAACAGAAATAAGCCTTCTGATACAGATTATAAATAAGGCATTATATTCTGTAGATATTAGTTTTTATATACTACTTTAAACCATATGTTTAAAATCAGGATTAAAGTCTCACCAAAAGTAGACTGATGTGAGGCTAAGTACACCAAAATGTGTGTGTGTGTGTGTGTGTGTGTGCACGTGTGTGTGTATGGCTCTACAGAAAGAAACTGCTGTTTAACCCAATGAGACTATTGCAGCTTTGACAAATCTTGTTTTGCCAATCTATATACCAGAATCACATCCTAAAGCCTTGGAAGGTATCTAGCCACAAGATGTAACCATTAAAGTGATACTGTGTAGTGCCGAGAATATGTTAGAGATGCCAAAATATCAAGGATGACTAAAGGATTCAAAATCTCTCACCAATGAGCTACTTCCAAAGTCAGAAGCTCAGAGACCCAGAAGATATCCAAACACTGGCTCAATAAATCTCTGGTTTGGGTTATGTGCAGAAGATTCAAGCCCCATTCACTGGTGGTGTTA
The DNA here is from genome assembly GCF_004785775.1 of Grammomys surdaster. NCBI lineage: Eukaryota > Metazoa > Chordata > Mammalia > Rodentia > Muridae > Grammomys > Grammomys surdaster. The sequence goes on from NW_021621692.1 coordinate 5,128,571, forward strand.
GGAACATCAAACAGTTTCATCTCTGAGACTATACGCAGAAAGAAAAGGATGTCATTATACCACCGAGCTCAAAAAGCATAATTTTCCACGCTAAGTAGAGTTTGGAGTTAAACTGAGCTGCCCCTCTTCAGCTCTGATAATCCCAGCTAGGGTATCTTTCTCTAACCTTACCTTAACATTCCAAGGCTTTTCAGGAACCCTGGATGCTGAAGGGCTTCTGAAACAGGCAAGCCCTTCTCCGCTGAGCTGAGGCGCAGATCCTGCATAGAAAGAGCTGGGAAACATTAGCTTGCTTCTGGTCTGGCCATAATGAAAATAAATGAGGGCTTCAATTTAAAGTCGTTACTAAAAATTTGTTCTTTCCTCCATTCTAATTCTGAGCTCCACTTGCGGCTAATTAGAACGGTTCCCAGCGTGGCCTCCCAACACAGAACTAGTGTAAACACCGACCATCTGAGTTTCATTACAATAAAGACATCAAATAAACAGTGGACCAAAAAACAGTAGTTTGGGCATGGCTCATTACAGCACAATGCAGTTAACATTCCTCATTCCTGAACTAAAAGAAGCCATCAGGAAAGGGAGGCCAGAGACCCAAAGCTTTCTATCCTTATTAACGATGGTAGAGGGACCGGGGGAATAAATTTTTGCCATTAAAATTTTCTGGAGAATAAAGAGGGATTTTTTTTTGTAAAGCGAGAAGGAAAAAATGAAGTGTTCTCTGATTCGTGTTGTAAATGAAGAGAAAAGGTAATTATTTGTTTTGGACTGTTCTTTCTTTCTCCAGTTCCTCATAGAACTATTTACAATTTAAATAAGGAAAAAGAAAACGGAAGAATATAGTGTCCATTAATCAGCTTAGGGCTTTTATTATTCATCTCAGGTACAAATAAAGCCTTGCCAGTGTAGGCCGGCCACAACAATATGATTCCTGATGTTCAGAACTTTTATTTTTATTTTTTATTTTTTATTTTTTAGGAAAGGTATATTTAAGTGTCACTCATGTATTTAAACATTTGAGTCATCCTGTACCTGCTTACTAGTATTTGGAAATGTTCACATTGATGGTTATTTTCAAGGTGTATCTGCAGTCTTTTGGCATGACCTTGGAATCATCGAGAGGGAGAAGAGAATTCTTAAGATTTCTGTCTGTAATATTTAAGCCTGCTTTTAGGTAATGATCAAAGTCTGAAGACATTTACTATATTTGATGGACAGACTTAACACAAGAATGGGCTCTCCAGATTATTCTCTGTGGCCTGTCCTTCATACTTTCCTTCAGTCCACACGCAGAAAACAGTGAAAAAGGGACACAGTGCATTATGAGAGAAATGGAGAAGGATCACAAAGTATTTTTAGTCTGTGCTTGGTTTTTTATGAATAGCTGTTCTCATTTAGGTGTGAAAGCTCCCTTACAGGCTCTACCGCTTTATGTCTATACAGCTAAGGGTTCAGTCTCAGCTATTCCTTCAGACCTTGATGTTCCTCTAGCCTGTAAACTACACGCACAAAAAAAAGAACCTCATTATTTTCTCATGATTTAATGTGCCAATTACTCTTCCCCTGGTGGAAGAAAAATCCTGTCTTTGCAAATCCCATGTGTATCCTTAAACAGGATATGGATGCCCAGTTACTCCCAGTCAATGCAGGAAAAGCAAGTAGATTCTATCAGAATCCCACTGTGCCAAGTAGAAGAGCATGAATGTTTGTGTGTGTGTGTGTGTGTGTGTGTGTGTGTGTGTGTGTGTGTGTGTTCAATATATGCACATGGATTATCCAGTCCCAAGTTTGATCTGAAAGCTGAGATAGTTCCATCCACAGAGCCTGCTGTGGACACATCTGGTAGTTCGTTGTTGAGGTCAGTGGGGGGACAGTCTCTGTTTACTAAGTCTTCGCTTGATACCATGTGGTGTTCAGTATATCAACAATCTTCTTCAGTCTCACCACAAAACCCTCTAATGATTTACTTTTCAACTGTCCTTAGTCCATCAAGCCACAGGAAAGCCATTCCTTTTGTTATGTGCTGAAAAGATGACAGTCAAAACACAGACAGAAGAGAAAACACCCAGAGGAACCTGGGGTTCCTGCTGTTTGCCCACAGTAGCTACAGCTGAACTTGTATCATCATAAGCCAGGCTGCTTGCTTCTGGTGACAATTTTCTCTATAAGTGACACATGTCAAGATGCAGGAAGCTTTTACATGACAGGCAACATAACTAGGGAAAAAATGCTATGAATGGATAAATTGGATGTTGATCCATGTTGATAAATTGGATCTGAAATATCATGTGTGTGTGTGTGTGTGTGTGTGAGAGAGAGAGAGAGAGAGAGAGAGAGAGAGAGAGAGCACGCCCGTGCATGCATGCAACATACATGCACCTGTGCAGCTTCACATGTGTGCACAGGTACATTTACATGTTGTTTGAAAGGCTGTTTGGGCCAAACGCCATCAGCTGTTACTTCTCAGAAATTGCCTACCTTGGTTTGTTGTTTTTGTTTCCTTAATTGGTTTTAAATGTTTTTGTTTTATTTTTGATTATGTGATGTATTTGTGTAGATGCACATGAATATAATTGTCCATGGAAGGCAGAAGAGAGAGTCAGACTTCCTGGAGCTAGAGTTAGACGTGGTTGTGTGCTATCTGACCTTGGTGCTCAACAGCAAACTCAGGTCCTCTGTAATCACAGCAAGTGCTCTTAATACTGAGCCATCTCTCTAGTCCCTGTTTTGGTGTGTGTTTGGTTTGATTAAGACAAGGTCTTATGCTGGGCTATAGTTTTGACAAATACGCTATTCCGTCTAACTCATTGTCTCCAGTTCCCCAGTGTTAGGATCATAAGTATATTAGTGCTAAAGCATTGAACTCATTCCTTCTTACTTGCAAGGGAGACTACTTAATATGGAGGCTAGTTTTAATTTCCATCTTGACACAGTCTTGAATTATCTGGGAAGTGTGTGTCAATGAGACATTGGCTAGCTCAAGTTGGCATGTGGAAATGTCTGTGGGAGACTGTATTATTTTTAAAAATGTGGAAAGAGCCAGCCCACTGTGGATGGCACCATTCTCTGAGCCTGAGGTGCTGGAAGTATAACAGTTGGGAAAGCAAGATAAGCACTAGCCATACATACATTCGGTTTTCCCTTGCTCTTGAAAGCAAATATGAGCCAGACAGTGGTGGCGCACACCTTTAATCCCACACTTGGGAGGCAGAGGCAGGTAGATTTCTGAGTTCGAGGCCAGCCTGGTCTACAAAGTTAGTTCCAGGACAGCCAGGGCTACACAGAGAAAACTTGTCTCAAAAAAAATTTAAAAAAAAGTAAATATGCCTAATAAATTCAAGTTCCTGCCTTAACTTCCCCTTATTGATGATCTGTAACTGGGAATTACAAGCGTAAATATCTCCCCTCCCCCAAAGTTACTTTTGTCTGAATGTTTTGTCAACATCAACAGAGATGAAGCTAAAACACTGATTTATCACCTCCGCCCTGAATTAGAAATATCTTAATGAGTTCTCCCTTAAAATCCTACAAAACTTTTCATGTATGTCACATTCTCTTGTGTAGGTCACAAGCAAAGGTGACTTGAAACTTGCCTGTTACTAAAAAATTCTCAAGATCCTTATGGTAATTTGTTTTGGATCTTTTTGTCTTGCTTGGTGATATCGTTATTTACTGAGTCATGGAGTTCATTCTTGGAAAATGACATTGTGCATCCCACCAAGTGCCCAAACCCAGCTTAGTGGTATTATCTCAGTCTGACTTTTCCCACTTACCCACTGAGTCTGCTCATTCCTGCTCTTCATCTACTCTCCCACCAAAAATGTCTCTCACAGGCATGTTCCTCCCTCCTTCACAGTTCTTGTCGTTCTCAGGACACCATCTCATCTCTTAGATGCTTGCATATGTTTTCACGTTCTCTCTTATGTAACTTCGCTTCTCTACCAGGGAGACTGAATACCAGCATCTAAATGAGAGTCTAATTATGTTACATCTACACTCAAACCCTTCAGAATTTTACATCGGTGTTCAGCTGATATGTGGTCTGGGTGACATTAAATGAAGACCCAGTGTTCCTGCAGAGCTGGCAGTGCACAGAACAAACCACTAAGAAGATCTGTGTGTATGCGTAAGAGCAAACAAGGTAAGCAAAACTGAGAAAAGCAACAGGGAAGGAAACATTTATTAGCACACATCATGCCCCTTGTGATAGAGATGCTTTATTTTACTGGGTAATGCCCTTTTACCTTGTCATGAAAATATCTCATGGATAATTAAATGCCCTCTCATTGACGACAAGAAAGGTGGAGCACAGGAACAAAATGACTTGCTATACACAATTCCACAGCACCAAGTGCCAAGTTCATGCCTCCACCCTGCTTCCGGTCTTTTTACTGTGTCCTCCCCCCATGCAGCAGATGACGGAGTGTTTAACACTTTGTCTTATTTTCTATGAGCTTTCTCTCCAGGAGGATTCCTAAGTTTGTCACTTTGGTGGCTTCTTTCTGTCTAAATTTGCCTCCCAAGATAATTAATATTGGTTATCAACTAAGATCTCCAATAACCTAAGTAGACAAGCTATGGTTAGATAAGGAAGGAGATTACAGATTGAATTAGTCTAGATGGGAAGACTGGCACTCAACACGGGCAATATCTGCACCATACCATGGAGTGCGGTCATGGGTTGAACACAAAGAAAAACAGCAAAGTCTTAGTTAAAGACCAGCATGCATAAACATGTACATATGTATGTATGTATGTATGTATGTATGTATGTATGTATCCGTCTTCCTATCTATCTATCTATCTATTAGCTATCCATCCATCTATCTATCTGCTTTCTGACCCTAAATTCAATGTCTCTAGCCACTGTATCCCCTTGTCATCATGACTTGTATACCACAGTGGATTGTATCATCAAACTGTGAAATAAATGACACACTTCCCCTCCTATAAATCCTGTGCCTTTGAGTGACCAGAGAAGAAGGTAGCATTAAAAAGAACATTTTTACCTTTGTTTTGCTCCAAAAGAAAGAAAGGCCAGGTTTGAACTGGACACAGTGACCCTGTGCCAAAGACTTTAAAATATCTCTCAATAAATATCTCAATCTATGAATTCCTTTCTCTACAGAAGAGCAATCCTTATTAATCTGGTGGAACGTTTTTAATGTAAAATTTATAAAAATAAGGAACATTTACTAAACATCTTTGCCAAATCTTATTTAAAACAGTGAATATCTGTAGCACTTAAACCATGATCCTTACCCTTACAGACACACACATACATGCACACACACACACACACACATGCACGCACACACGCATATGCACACACACACACCCTACTACCATCACCACAACCACCACCACCACCACCACCATTTAAGTGTAGTAAAAACCTACTCCAGACAGTGGTAGTCTTCATGTTAAATACTCTGCTAATCTAGAGATCAAGTTTTACCATAGTAAGGATGGGTCATACATCAGAATGTTTGGGAAGTACTTCAGACAAACAGATTCAAAACAAACGGAGTAAATGAAACTATGCCCCAGACATGGAAGACTATGTATACTGGGACTTAACTGTCCTTACCACAACCTGTGAAGAGCCCCTGACTGATCCTTGATTGACTATTGGCAGGCACAGTCTTGTGCAGGCTCAATGTAGATAACCAGGGCTCCAGGGAAGCCCTTATTTGCAATGGCCATGGATGCCCTCAGAAGCATTTTCTAGTCCTTTCTATCTGTGGCTCTTACATATTTTACTATTTCCTTCTTTGTACTATTTCTTGAACATGAGAAGGGGTGGAATAAACACCCTGTTTAGGGCTGAGGACAGCATTCAGTCATCATTTATTCTAAGAATTTTGAGCAGCCATGAAGTTATGCTTTCACCATTCACAGCAAAGACACCCTTCTGCGATTAACAGTCAAAGTAGCACTTGTCTGTAGGTGTAAACATAAATATTTAGTCAGCAGTTTGGGACCCTGTTATTTATCTAAACAGTTGTGAGGGTCTGTGACCTCCCAAGGGGTTATGACTGGATTTACTAAACCAGGTATGTATTCCCTCCTCTGGAGTGGATCTCAAATTCAATCTGAGAACAGTTGGTCACATCCCTAATAGTAGAGCCATTATTGTAACGGTGGACACATTTTGTCTGGTAGTATGCAGGATTCACAGTTGGATAACACCATTAATGTGTTATCTCCCTCAACAGCCTATATAGTATGTTTTGACACTATGAAAGCTAGCCAGTTGGGAGTAGGCATTCATCTCATTTCTGATATTTTTCCTCTATATTGTGTGGTGAAGGTGTGTGGTCTCTTTAACAATAGGATCCTGTCTTCTGCCTCCATGTTATCAAAAGGAATGGCAATAACCTGAAATGTTTTGGGGAGCACAATGCCTTGTAAATAAGTTAAGTGTGTAACATATGAATAGAGTTTTTATTCATTTGTATGTTTTAAGATGTGCTATCAGGATGTAGCCATTGCTGGGCCAGAGCTCACTGCTTAGACCATGCTGACCTATAACTCAGAGACCCTCTTACAGATGTTTCTCTAATACTGAGACTATAGGAGGGAGCCTCCAGACCCAGGGTGAACAAGGACTCTCAATAGACATAGCATTATGTCTTATAGAACCAGAAAGAAGAAAATACTTCTGCCTGTGCAAAATGAGGATGGGTAATGAAGACTTTTCATAAGATTAAGATAATGTTTATATGCAACCTTAATGAGCAGATAACATTTTAAAATTGTGTAGGGGGGCATATTACAAACCCAGATACTCTTTAATTTTCACACACACACACAAAAAGATAACTTGTTTCTTTAATTTTACACAGAGAAGTTTGCTGTCTCACACATACAAAAGTTGGGGGAATTAAGCATTTATAGCATGAAATAATCTACTTCTTTGTAAATGACCATACTATAATCTAACTCTATATTTGAGTGGTTTTCTCAGCTAAGTCTTTCAATCTGTCCGCTAGTTTGTTCTGGTCCTCCACAGAGGCTCCTGCTTGCCAACAGGAGCAAGCAACTGTTTACTCTTTCCTCTGTGCTGGCAAGTACTAATGTTAATCCCTCCCACTATAGAGTAAATAATCTGTACAAAGAAAATCTACTTCCTGATATTTTTGTTATTAGAGGTAGAGTTATGTTTGTGTAGCTATCTTCTATTGGGTTTGTTGGAAGAAGATTACTTTTTTTCTTTTTCTAGGTTGTCGTTTCCCTCCTTGTGTTGGAGTTTTCCATCTCTTATCCTTTGTAGGGCTGGATTTGTGGAAAGATATTGTGCAAATTTGGTTTTGTCAAGGAATATCTTGGTTTCTCCATCTATGGTAATTGAGAATTTTGCTGGGTATAGTAGTCTGGGCTGGCACTTGTGTTCTTTTAGGGTCTGCATGACATCTGTCCAAGATCTTCTAATTTTCATAGTCTCTGGTGAGAAGTCTGGTATAATTTTTATAGGTCTGCCTCAATATGTTACTTGACCTTTTTCCCTTACTGCTTTTAATATTCTTTCTTTGTTTTGTGCATTTGGTGTTTTGATTATTATGTGACAGGAGGGATTTCTTTTCTCATCTAGTCTATTTGGAGTTCTGTAGGCTTCTTGTATGTTCATAGGCACCCTTTTCTTTAGGTTAGGGAAATTTTCTTTTATAATTTTGTTGAAGATATTTACTGGCCCTTTAAGTTGGGAATCTTTGCTTTCTTCTATACCTATTAGCCTTAGGTTTGCTCTTCTCATTGTGTCCTGGATTTCCTAGATGTTTTGGGTTAGTCTTTTTTTTTTTTGCATTTTGTATTTTATTTGACTATTGTGTCAATGTTTTCTATGGTATCTTCTGCACCTGAGAGCCTCTTTTCTATCTCTTGTATTCTGTTGGTGATGCTTGCATCCATGACTCCTGATCTCTTTCCTAAAAGATTAGAGATGTATGAGCAATAATAAAAGTTATAATCGTAAAGAAAAAAAGAAAAAAGGAAAATCTATAGATGCAGAGAAAACTGGAGAGGAGAGCTGAGGGAGTGAATATTTTATGAAGTTACCTGGTAGGGAGAGGGGTGTCAGAGCTGACATAACCAGCCTGGCCCCAGACCTGTGCACCACAGTAAGATGTTCATCAACATCCCAGGGAAGGTGCCCAGAAGGCTGGGTGTTTGCAAAGCCTGAAAGGAGCCCCATGCTCACCTTGGTGTGAGAATCATTCCTCCAGCAGTTTTCTGTTGGAAAGTGTACTGTGGTTCTCACATCTGTGCTAATATTGTATTAAGTGATTAGCAGTTAGGGAATGGGGGTGGGGAGTTGCTTTTTAAATTTGTTTGAGCAGGCTTTTTACTGCTTAATCAGCAGGTTACCATGGTGACAGAAAAGGTATGAATGTTCCAGGAATCTGTCTGAGTTCAGTAATAATAAGTTCTCAGGTGGCTGAGGGAGATACTTTGGTGCAAAAATATGTGATATTACCACCAGCACCCATGTCGAAAGCTGAGCATGGTTGTGTGTGCCTGTAGACCCAGGGTTACAGATGGCAGAGAAGGGTGGATCACTGGGGTTTGCTAGACTCTAGCTTCACTCCACATTGAGTGACAGAGTCTGTATCAAGGAAGTAAGGTGGAAAGTGAAACCTCAGAACACCCAGATTTCTCCTTTAGCCTCTACACATGCATGGATGTGCATATCTCACACATGTATACAAACACCACATACACTTTCCCAACAGTACTCATGGTCTCGTCTCATTGAGTCTTTGAATCAGGTTTGTATTTTATCTAAGTTTCACATGTTGTTGTTTTATGAAAAGTACAAATTAAGTCTGTTCAAAGGTCTAGAGTGAAAGAATGACTTGAATTCAGCCTCAATGATTTAAATGCCCTTGACCTTTCCAACCATCCTAAAGGCTTCACACATTGTAGGTTTAAGAGTCCTGTCTGCTTTAATTAGTGTTCTGACAACCTCTTCCAGTGATTCAAGACAATGACAGTTCTATTTTGCAAGGACTGTTTTCTTCTAAGACCCTGAAGTTTAGAGAAAAGGTAAATAAAATTACCCTCTCCCTTGTAAGGTGTCTGATGTCACAGAGAACAGAACGTATTTGAACTCAGACAGAAAAAGCAAGAAGGACTTAGCAGGGTTCTGAAAGGAGGTGGATGAAAGGAGAACTTGGTGACCAGGTGCTGATCAGTGTCCACATTTCTGTGTCAGTGGCTGATAATCAAAGAAGAATCCTCCCTGAATTTCAGTGTGGGTCAGCTACTCAAGAGAACAGAAAGACAGACATACACACTGCAGTGGACAGTCAGCTGGACACACTCAAGTCTTCAAGTACCAGCTCAGTTCTTGATACACACTAGCTGACCTTGGACCACACACTTATCTTCTCTTGGCCAATCTTAATTTTTTCCTGCCCCCAGCATCCCTCGTTATATCGTGAGTATACTGCATGGCTCTTCTTTCCAAGCCTATAAAACAACAGCCCATCTATATTCAAGTTCAAGGTCAGAACTTAGGGAAAAGGTGAGTCTTACAATGTACCACATTTCCATCAATCTTAAAATCCTGAAGAACAGATCTACCATAGATGAATCAGGGATCATTCTTTTTATTTTTTTAATCACTAGAGAAATTTTAAAAGAACATTTGTCTTAGATCTTTAATACTTTTCTCAGACACCAGCAAGGAAAGAATAAAGTACTACTTTCAAGACTTTTTACAATTTTTTTCATTTTTGTTGGTTTATTTGCTTACTTTTATTTACTGTGTATGAGGAAACGCTCATGTTTTCCATAGCTATGTGGAAAGGTCAGAGAACAACTTGCGAGAGCCATTTTACCCTTCCACTGAGTGACATACTCAAGTTTTTAGAGAAGAGATATTGTGACAAGAGAAACAGGCATGAAGTGATGATATATCTATAAGTCAGAAAATATAGAGGATTGTTGGCAACACCAAATCTAAGAGAAAAGAATGGGAAACTATTTCCCCTGGAATCTTCAGTGGGGAGATGACTCAGATGTACTAAGGCCTTAAATTTAAGTTTTAGATTCTAGAATACTGGGTGAAGAAATTCAGGTTGTCTTAAGGCACTTGATAATTCATTAGGGAGGCCCTAGTGAACAAGCATACCCAACAAAACAGGCACTCATTTCTGTGTTAAAATTGGTTTCATTAACGATCAAAGAGACTAAGCAACCAGACATTTTAGAATGTTACAGCTCACATGCAAAACAGGCCTGTCTACCTCAAACAAGGACTTAATAAGCCCATCACAGAGCCAGCTGTCATGTACCCTCTACCTCTGCAATGATCTCCATGAATGGGGAGCACCTCCTGATGTTAACTTCCTGCTAAGATGTACTAAAAGGAGATGGAATTCCCTGGAGCTTTTCCTGTGATGTTCTCAAGCACACTGAAGAAGAAAGACGTAAAAAACCTGATGGACCACATGGCATCTTCAGGATGTGTTAGGGCATTAAGTTGGCCTCTTTTTGGAAGTTTCTCCATCTAAATTCCTTCTTTTCCTTCCATAGCCTTTGCCAGAGAACAGTAAAGAACGGTGGGCACAGAGGGAGGCTCTTTACCTCCAGTATGGTAGGGCCTAAGTTGAGTAGTCCAAAGAACGAGTGTTGGGTGTAGGAGGGAGCCTATCGAGCTGCCTGCAAGCATGCAGAGCAAATGAAGAGTAGACACTTTGTGCTTCAGAAAAGGGAGACCTTCCCAAAACCCCACCAGTGGAACCACACACTCAACATCTCTCAGTCAGAGTCTAAGTGGAGCATGACCCTCCTTAAATTTAAGATTTTGGAAACTGCGCCATCTGCAAGCGTCGTAAATTAATTTCCCTACATGGCAGCATTAAGGAGCTTAGAGACCCCTTTTTTTTATTATTATTTTTTCTTTCTTTGTGTTGTGAAGATAATAAAAGGCGCACGTTTTTGAGCTAATTTATCCACTAAAAAGTAAAAGCATTTTTTACCACTGTTTACTTTTCCAGTTCCTTTAATTTGGATAATTGCTTAGTCAACTTTGGAAAATATATATTCTGTCTTTTAAAAACAACCAAATATGACGGATCGCCTTCATTTTCATTTCGGATTTGGCATGCTGGGCCTAGATTGTGTATTCTTCCCATGGCGCCAAACCAGCCTCAGATACTTAATTAATATCCTTTAGCTGGTACAAGCATGTACTTAAAGAGACAGTGTCCCATTTTGATGGCTTGCTTTTGGCTGAAGTTCAAAAATATCACTTCTTAAATCTTTTTCCCCCCTTCAAATTTTCCCAAAGTGCTATAGAGAAAATAAAATAAAATAAAAGCAGTCTGGAATATTTTTTCAGCCTGACTCTTTTCTTTGTCGTTCTCTCTTTTTACTCTTCTTTATTCCCTGTTTAACAGGACATTTCCTTTAAAAAACAAAAAGGGAGAAGTAAACATGTGGGGGAGAATGGATGGATAGATGGATGACTAGATGGATGAATGGATGGACAGATGAATGAATGAGTGAGTGAGTAGATGAATGAATGAATGAATGAATGAATGAATGAATGAATTAGTGAATGAATGAGAGCCAAGGACATCTGAATTCTAAACCCCGTAGCCTTCATGTGCATTTAAAGCCAGTGGGAAGATTGCATTCGACCATGAAGTATACCAGCTAGTCAGAGGGTAGGATTCAAGGCATTATGAACATCAAGACTGTATTTCTCCACCACAAATGAAGAACTATCACCTCTTCATCAGATACTTCCGACCATCTCTAAGGCAAAACATGTTCCAAATACAAACGGCAGCTGGATGTTAAGAGTGAACGAGTAGCTAAAGGAAGTGGAAGAGGAAAGAAGAAATGAAGCCACTGGAAATACGCTCACAGTAGGGAAGCCCTTCTCTGATTGGCAGATCTTTAATCTGTAAGTGTGTTGTTCGCTTCTGCAACAGTTCAGGTCATCTATCCAGACACTAGTATTTGGTCGCACTTTAGAGACAACTTGTCATCACGCTTCTGTCCAGTGGAATGTGATTTATCAAGAGAGATCATTGCATAATAAGTGTAATTTTTCCTAGTGGCCCCTTGTTCCCTGGCCAGAGAAGAGAGAAAACATTTAATCCACACCTTTTGGAGACACTAAACTGAACCAAGACATTTGTAATGGGAAACAGGAATAGCTCAGTTCATACCATTGTTCCTGGGACTCGATTCCAATGATCTCAACCCTAACTATTGTCTTCACCAGTTGCTCTCTCTCTATTCTAATATTTGTACATCAACATAAATACATAAATACATATATTTAAACACCCCTGATACAGTCCTTTTTTAATACTTGACTTTTACGTGCTATTAGTAACATATATGACAAATTTTTATATGGGTACATACAGAAACTATAGCTCTTGTAAGAGTACAACACCACCCACCTACACAAAGGTGGGTGATAAAAGTGATTTGGGCAGATGTCTTTGATAGCTGAAATGTCTCTGAGATCTTTAACTGTTGGCTCTGCCTCTGGGCTTCTATATAAGATCACTTTTCTGCAGTTGCTTCTGTCACCTGCTATGATACTGAGTTGTGGAATCAATAATTTCTGCTAACAAGACAGGATAGGGTTTCCCTGGGTGAAGGATTCCTGCATATCTGACATATTGCATGTAATCAAATGACATAGAAAACAGAAAGTATTATGGAAGAAATGGCCCTTTAGTGGCCCATTGTAATCTCATGATGACCAGCAGTAATCATATGCCCATAGGCCTATTGGTAGAAAAGAATCCAGCAGACCCCTTGTTGAAGAGCTGAGCTCCCAACAAATTGATACCTCAAGAGTTCTTCCTAGGCATATTGGACCTCAACCCAAAATGACAAGTTTCAACAGTTACAGAAGGGAAGGCCAGCTCTAACTGCCAGTTCCTTGAACAAGCCACAGAAGTACAGTAATTCACAACAGGGATTTTCCCCCCTGTGGCTAAAGGCATTGCTAGCCATATCTGCAAGACAAGGCATGAGTTTTGGCACCCATGGAGTTCTTAGCTGTATGTTCACTCTCAGGAGGTTAAATTCCAAGAATGATTTGTTTTTCAAAGAAATGGGAACATTAGCAGGTACAATACTAACAGTAAGCAATTAGTTAAGTGGTCATTATGAACCAACACTGTGCTGTCTTGCTTTGTAGGCATTCATTAAGTTAATTCCCATACCAGCCACCCAAGGCAAGGATTACCTTGCCAATTTTTGGTTTTTACCAGGGCTTCATGCTGGCCTTGAACTTGTTCTGTAGCAGAAAATTATTTTTGAACTCCTGGTTTGCCTACCTCCATCCCCAGAATTCTGGATTACAGTCAAAAAGCATCATGCTCAGTATATCCCATGTTGAGAAATCAATCTAGAGCTGTTTGCATGGTGGTCAAGCACTCTACCAACTAAGCTACATTACCCATTCCTACCACGCTTATTTTACAAAGAAACTAAGCAGGAAAAGGTGATAACTGGCCCAAGTTCCTGGAGGAAAGATGGGAGTCTTTATCCACTAAGTATACACACAGTGCAATATTATTTATGCTGCAACATTCACTCATCAACTCCAGTGAGTCTACCAAAAACTGCTGCCTGACCCATTAAGTTACAAACCATGGTTTATAAGCCAAACCATTTTACCCTGTTTTTATATGACCCACAAACTTAGGGTCTCTTACATACTTAACTGATAGAAATGAACGTTTAAAATAATAATACGTTGTGATAATGTAAAAAGGTTGTGGAATCCAGATTTTAGAATTCATTAAAAATTAGTAGATTGTAGTGTGGTAAATTCAATCACAAATGTCTACAGCTGCATATGAACAGCTATGTACATGTGGTTGACCTCATGGTCGCCTGCATCATTCGCTAGTTGGTTATTTTCTGAGGAAATTTGTTGGCCCATTCTAGCCAACAGTTCTCTATTCAAGAAAATATCTCCTGGGAGAAAGCTGGTTGATCATATTGCTTCATATATAATTCAGGTGTTGCTGACATCTTTATCACTTACACCATTTATGTAGGGTAAAGGGAGATGCCTCAGCCAGCAATGTGTCTGCTGAGCAAACACAAGGACTTATGTTCAGATTCCTAGGGCCCATGTAAAAGCTGGGTGTTGCAATATTCATCTGTAACCCAACAATGGGGGAAGACAAAGACAGGTAGATAGATGAAGCTCACTGGCCACACAGCCTATCCAAATTAATAACCTCCAAGTTCACTGAAGAACCCTATCTCAAATTAAGGTGGCAAGTGATCAAGGTAGATAGATATCAGATATCACCTCCGGCCACCATATGTGTGCATGCACAATCACACACACACACACACACACACACACACACAAATCTCTCCTTGTGCTAAATAAATAAGGTATGAGTTATCTAGTTTCCAAAATGATTCTCTGCTCTGAAAGATCTCACCTCTGGATTTTGGCTCCAGCATCACGAATGGAATTGCGTTATTAAACTTGGTTTTTATTTTTGTCTTCTCCCATATGCTAGGCAGAATGATTTTTGCCAAATTCTATGAGTGTAAGTCTGCCTTGACTCTTATCCAAGGAAGGTTATTTTTCAAAAGACCAGAGGGACCTCATTATAACCTACTTCTACCCTGATGCCCCACAACCTGGACTCCCATGAGCACATTTCTACCCAGGTCCCAGGATACCCAAGCAGACTCAAGCTAACAAATCAGGATTTGGCTACAGCCAACTTTCAGCCAGGAAACAACCATTCTAGAAACAATTTCTCTAGGGAAAAATTATTTTCTGGGGGAAATAAAATTGCCTGTGTGCCATTTTTTTTAAGCAATGGAAAGACACAAAGTTGGTGAGACATTATTGAGGTTAAAATCTTAACATAACTTTGGAATAATAATAAAAAATACAATAGCACCCCAAAATAAAATAAAATCTTAACATATTCCAAATATTCCCCTCTCAAAGACACAGAAACACCCCCAATACCTCAAAAATCACTCAGCTAGTTGCACAGACTCCATCTGTGTGCCCCGTGTCAACCTGCTCCTAGGCATTCATTCTGAGACACTGAGGAAAGACGGTTTGGACATCAACTAGCATGATGCAAAATAAACTAGACTCTTGAGCCAAAATTAGGATATAAAATCGGGCCCTGGAGTGTCTTTAAATAAGAATAGGTTCCTTGGGGAACGTAACAAGGCACTCAGCTTTCACGTGGGTTCCTGCTCTCGTTCAGTCATTGTGACTCAGGAGACTTTACTGATAGCTTTTAGTATGTGGAACAGTGTCCCTGATCACCACAGTAACAATTGCAGTTTCTCTCCAGTGCCTCTTCCTCATTTCATTTTCTCCCATGACATTTGTCTACATCGAGTATACCGTCGGCTGTCTTGTCCCCCACTTCTTGACAATGAGTTGTACAAAGGCAAAGATCTTGTCTTTCTTTCCTCCCCCTCTTGCCAATAGTATATGTTCAAGAAGTACTGCCAAATGCACCAGATGATTTCAGAGTAATCTTTTATCAAAATGTTAGGGGGCAAAATCCTCCTGTGCGTTAATCCAGGAGCAGAGTTGAGTCCCTCCCCCATGACAGTAGGAATACCAGAATTCTTGCTAAGCCATTTAAACAATGGGGACTCTTTGTGCTTCTCTTCACCACAGATGTTGGTTTGTTCCTTGCTATCAGCTGGGACCAATTGACTAACTCAGTTTCCAAACCTCCAGCATCTGAGATTTCACAGCTTGACATGAGCAGGTGATCATCTGAGATGCTGGATAAAGTATAAGCAAAATAATGTCCCAGCATGTTTGGGTAAATGATCATCAGCAAGAAGGCACTTTCTGCAAATTTAATTACTGAGTTATCATTTCTCTTTTGTTGAAAATGGACTTTGTTCATACGGTATATTTTGATTAGTTTCCGCTTCCCCAATTTTTTCAAGATTCTCTTCACCTCACTATCCACCCAAATCCACACCTTTCTCTCATTAGGGTATAAATAAAATAATAATAAAATAAAAAAAAAATCAGAACAGGACAAAATGTGACAAAGGGGGAGGAGCCAAAGAAAAAGCCTAAGAAACACATGAGTACTGTGTTTTCTTGATTTAATTCTTTACAGCTTACTTCCCTCTCACCCTTTATTGTAGTTTGAATGAGAAATGTCCCCCATAGGCTCATATATTTTAGCAGGTGGTCCTCAGTTGGTGAAGCTGTCTGGGAAAATTCTGGAACTTTTAAGATATGCAGCCTTGCTAGAGAAGGTTCTTCACGGGGGATAGATGTTTCTAGTCCATCCTGTCTGCTCACATCCATCTTCAGCACCAAGTCAGATCTCCATCCGCCTATACCTCACCTTCAAATGTGTATCTCTTTTTTAGCATCACTAGACTTACATGAAAAGAGATGTTGTGTATCTAACTTTTACAGCCTTTGTGTTAAGTATGTGTCCCCCTTCCCTAGAAGGGCATGAAGCTCAAAAGACCCAGTAGAAACATGGAAGCTGCCTTCCTGTTTTTCATCCCTGTCTGGTCACATGGGGAAGCAGCTGAATCATCAGGAGCCTCTGTTTAGCTTGGGCCCATTTTACAGCTTTGTCCTGACTGAGTGAGCCCAAAGTGTATCTTCAGTCTTCCTGTCTACTCCCTCTGACTCAGGGGTTGGCTGGAGCCAACTTGAAATGGCTCAGGGGAACCAGCTGTGCTCTTCTCTGCCCAAGCCTGAGTTGAGTGCTATCAGTTTAAAATGTATCCCCTGGTGGACACATTGCCAATCATGGAAATTGACCAACACTATTATCGGGGCTTTTTGTTTTCATACAGTCAGTGGTTAAATATTTACCAAGATATTACTGCTCGAATCCTTTCTCTAAAACGAATACTTTCCTGAAAAATAGCAATGTGGTCATGTCATACATTTGTTCAAACCATTATGTGGCATGGATTTACACGAAATATAAATGCATGCTGTTCGGAGTATCATAGGGAGACTCTTTGAGGTAGCCTCTGCCTCCTTCAGGCTTACCTGTTAGTATTCTCCTTCATCCTTTACAGACACCTTTTGGTAACTTCGACCCTTATTTAATCTCTTCCCAACTAATCTCGACTCTTTAATTTTAGACAGATCGGGGAAGCTTAGAAACCCTTTGCTTATATTAACCCTTACACGTGACTGATGCACATCCTGTGAAACGGAATTGGGTTGCATTTTCTGCAGAAATTCTAATCGTTTCTGATCACTCTTGGACTGCTAAATTCAAATTCTCTTCTGGGCCATCAGAAGTCTCTTCTGTTATGTATATTGCAGCACTGACTTTGTTCTATCATGTTTAGCGATCCATATCTCTCTGCTTCTATTCTCTAGAGAAAAATGAGACATAGAAGTGCATGCAGGATGTGAGTTGATTTCTACACATCTGGTACTTAGTTAGTAACTGGCACATACTTTAAATTTGATATATAGTTAACAAATGTTAAGTGAATGAATGTATAACATGAAAGAGTAAATACTGGATGTAACTATAGCAATTTGCAACCGTCTAAACTGCGCTGAAACACAGACCCATACTTGAAAACTTGGTAGCTGAGGTTCCTATGTTGCCAGGAAATGAAAGATGGCTTACATCCCAGCCACACACATGAGTCTATATACTCCTAGAGGCCACTGTAGTATACCTTAAACATTAATATTCTCTTTTCTGTATTCGTATGGATTTTCATTGTATCTGGCTTGACCTAAAAAGAAGTACCCACTTATTTGCAAGAAGAACATACATGTGTGTTCATGTGTGAAAGTATGTGTTTGTAGCCGTGGGGAGCAATGGTGAACTGAAAAGGTGTTGGTAAACTTCTTATTCCCAAGATCAACAGCTTTTGTTTTCTTTCTCGCTGATAGAGAGCCAGGCTGCCAGGAGGACCATGTTTAAAGATGTATTATAAGAAGTTGCCCTGGACAAGTCTGGAGAATCAGTGTTTCTCCCCTGTTATTTTTACATTAAAATGCAGCGAGACTCCTCCACATCAAGTCCTCCTGTGAGCTTTTAAATGGGGAGCTGTTGTCAGCAAAGAAGCAAAATACTCACTTCTCAATGTGAATAACGTGTCAGAAAGGAGAGATGGGGCTTCCTGCCCTGCTGTGTAGCCAGCCAGACCTCAGATGCTTCATAATATTCTTGCTTCCAGGAGATCTTGTGATTAAACAGAGGGCTTTGCTTTACTGAATGTTTGCTTTCTTCCAAGACCCCAAAGTTCTAGAAGTAGTAGTTCTGTGAGTATATATTAGAAACATTTCTTCCATTAATATGGTATTTAAATATTATAGAGAAAATATCTCTCTGTTCATGAAGCTATGTCCCTATCTCTCTGATCATGAAGCTACGTCCCTGAGCATGAAGTAACACCACTGATCAAATCTAGAATGGACAGACATCTGCTAATGCCGAGGAATAGCTTATAGAAACTCCTCTGTAAGTTTATTGAAGGATTTTTCCCCATACCTCCCTCATCGTCATTACCAACAGAACCACTAACCATCTGTCCACCCACAGCATCACCAAAAAGGTGACATTTATTGCAAGCTTGGCATTTTTCTGACTCTGTCTTGAACCACAAAAATTATGCTGAATTCCCCAAAAGAACTAACTTGTTTTTATGCTTTTTCCCTCTCTCTCTCTCTCTCTCTCTCTCTCTCTCTCTCTCTCTCTCTCTC
>NW_021621692.1:5147289-5153109 GCF_004785775.1 Grammomys surdaster
CTCTCTCTCTCTCTCTCTCTCTCTCTCTCTCTCTCTCTCTCTCTCTCCAACTAGTAACAGGCAGTTCTTGGAAATCTCCCCAGGAATGGCTGGACTTGTAACCATCCCAGACCAGTCTGGTAGGCGCCAGAGTCTTGGCACATTTAGGGTAAGGTTTGTAGAAGCACCTGCACTGCCCCTTTCAAACAAACTTCCCATCACCGAGTTCCAAAAGCTCATATTGTTGCTTTTCAGCTGTGAGCATTAAAAGAGAAAGGTCATAGGCGAGGCTGGGCAGTAGGGCCCTGCAGGTTTTGTACACTCATTGTACAAGATAATGCCTGCAGTATATCCTGAAATGCACAGTCATGGGAAACCTCTCATTTGAATCCTGAAGTCAAGATATAGACTATGCCCCTGACAGATGACATGTGGGGTAAGAGGGAGGATGCTTGGAATGAAGGCACCCCATTACTTGGAAGGAGCTGGTCAAGGTGTCCACCTCTGAGTCCTTCAAGAACGGCTGTGAGGGAGCAGCTCCCTCCTGTTCCTACTTCACTTGGCACTACACAGTCTTTCACTTGTAGGTCTGTTGCTGCTCTTTCTCCACCCTGTGGTTAGCCTTCAGCAGGCGGTAGAGACAATGAAAAGCCAACAGTAAGTCTCCATGGGACACCTCCTCCAGTGCAGCCTCGGAGCCGAGTGCTTTCTCGCTGATGTTCTGGAGCTAGTGAAATCAGGAAATATGTGACAAGAAGTAGGACTACTGGAGCAAAGAGTGTCTAGAGGGTCCATTCTGGGCCATAGTAGCCACTGATGAACAATTCACTGTTCTTAAGGAGTGGGTGCAGCTGTGCCAAGCTGTGGTAGGAGAACTTCACCATTTCCCTCTTTTCCTTATCCAATGAGTTTTATTAGTATCCCATCTTAACAAAAATTAAAATTTTGAAAACATAACTCTTCCCACTACATGATTCATATCAGATATGAATGCCCCGAACCTTTAGATTCATCCTTCAGCGCATGGGTATTTTCAAATGTACATTAACTATTTACTATCTTACCTCCTGCTGAAGGCTAACCACAGGGTGGAGAAAGAGCAGCAACAGACCAACAAGTGAAAGACTGTGTGGTGCCAAGTGAAGTAGGAACAGGAGGGAATTGCTCCCCACAATCGTCCTTGAAGGACTCAGAGGTGGGAATCTTGACCAGCTCCTTCCAAGTAATGGGGTACCTTCATTCCAAGGATCCCCCCTCTTACCCCACATGTCTAATGAGTCTGATGGCTCATTATAACTAATTTGTCCTATAAAATGTACCAAATAGTAGCTCTCATTTTTACTTAAGTATAAAACAGAAAGATAGCAGGCAAATAACCATAATACATGGCCAATAGCTTATTTGTTCTTGAGAGAACTCGAAGTGGTTCACATGAAAAATCTCTCTTAATACTCAACAAAATCTTGTGTACCCTGAAGCATTGTGGCTTTCTGAGACCTTTTGTAAATGTCCCCTTGTGATAAACATTGTGATTGTCAGTGTTGGTTTAAGGATGAGTGCATGTCCAAGTCCTCTCCAAAATGATAGGAAAGTATGTCTATTGTAGAAGGGAACCTCATCCATAAGAAGAAAGCTTAAGAAAGACATTGTTCTTCGGCATGATAATCAGAGTTAATGAAGTGCCATTGTGGTTGTGATATGTCCCAGAGAGGAATATTTTTTTAAAAAATATAGAAAATTTGAGCCTTGAGTGTCACTGGCCATTTCCCAGTCATGTTGTACTTGGAACCAAGCTGTCTTGCCAATCACATGTGTGAGATAACAAATGTTATTAGTGGGTAGAAGGGTCTGCATCCAGCAGAAAGCATCCCAGCTAATATACAATGTGCTTCCTGGCATTGTCTCGCCTATTCTCAAAAAGGTCAATAAACTTCCCAAGCTAGTGAGCTCTGAAGTCATGATGTGAGTCAAGCAGCTGGACTCCTAAGCCATCCACAAAACTGTCAGGCCATGCTTCAAGAATGCTAATGGAAAGTAACAGTCAAGAAATGGGCATCCTGAAATGGGTTTCCCGAGTCTATTAGAAGAACATAGAAAGTTTATAAAGGAGAGCTTCCCACAATGGGTTCAACAATTAGACCCAGTCATCAGTCACTATGAACAAGCATCTTCCCTACTTGCTGCAAAGCAAACAGCCTTGTAAACAGGTGACATTATATGACCACAGCTACATAACACTTTCCTTTAATGTCAAAATCAAAGAAGAATCCATTGCAACAGGCAATAACTCTATCTTCATTGCCCTTGTAAACAAGTCAAGAACTTCACTGTAGGTCACCAGTGTCAAAGACAATGAGGACTTCCAATCTCCTGTTTCTTTTCCATAAAGCTAGTTCAAGGCACTCATTGTAAAGGAATAGGAGACATCTTCTCAGGGATCATGGATAAATGCTGAGTGTATCTTCTTCCATTCACAAATGGCTCTTTCAGTGTTTAACTGTAAATAGAGCTGAGCCGATAGCTGCATGATACCCTTCATTTGTTGCTCAATTATTTAAATATCCTATTCTGTATCGATGCAAGAATCTTTCAAGTTCAGTTCCTAGTACTTTCCAGAAAAAATAGAGTAGATGTAAGTTGACTTAAGCTTTTGTTCCTGGAGGATGAAGAGATGCTCAGGGTTAAAATGTTTGTTGCTCTTCCAGAAGATCCAAGTTCAGTTTCCAGTACCAATGTCAGGCAGTTTTCAGTTGCCTGTAAGTCCAGCTCCAGAAGAAATGGAAGTGCTCTCTGGCCTTTTGGGATGCTACACTCACAGAGCACACACACACATACATACACTCACACACATACACACACACACACACACACATGCACACGTTAAAATAGAATTTAAATTACTGTCTCTGTTTTTTTTTCATTAATTCATTAATTGATTCACTTTACATCTTGATCACAGCCTCTCTTCTTCTCCCATTCCCCGTCACATGGCCCCCACCCCTCCCTTTTACCTCTGAGAAGGGGAGGTCCCACCTGGGTATCAGCCCACTCTGGTACCTCAAGTCTCTGCAGCACTAGACACATCCTCTCCCGCTAAAACCAGAGAAGGCAGAGCACTTAGGGGAACTGGATCTACAGACAGGCAACATAGTCAGGGTAAGTCTCCAGTCCAGTTTTTGGGGAACCAGCATGAAGACTAAGCAATGACTGGCCCAATTTGAGATCCATCTCATGGGCAAGAACCAACCCCTGACACTATTAACAATCCTCTTGCTATGTTTGCAGACAGAAACTTGGCATAACTGTCCTCCACGAGGCTCCACCCAGCAACTGACCAAAACAGACTCGGAGACCCACAGTCAAACATTAGACTTAGCTCAGGAAGTCTTGTGGAAGAGTTAGGGGAAGGATTGAGGAACCTGGGGGATAGGGACTCCACTAGAAGACCAACAAAGTCAACTAACACGTACCCTTGAAGGCTCCCAGAGACTGAACTACCAACCAAAGAGCATATAAAGGCTGGACCTCAATCCCTCCACCACACACACACACACACACACACACACACACACACACACACACACGTAGTTGATAGACAGCTTGCACGGCCTGGTCTTCATGTGGGTTAACCAACAACTGAGTTTGACTTTGCTGCCTGCCTGTGGATCCTGCTCCCCTAACTGGGCTATCTTGAATGGCCTCAGTGGAAGAAGATTTACCTAATTCTACAGTGACTTGAGGTACCAGAAATCATTTTACAATAAAAACAATACCAGATGTCTCTTAAATGTTGGCCAAACCAATCCTATGCACAAGCATTTTCCACAAGACAACAATCATTGTGTAGGCTGCCTCTGTTTTAAAGAACCTTACTTTGCAGGAAAAACATGAATCATTGACCTACATTACATGTAGCATTCATTTGTCAACTACTCTGTAGACATTTCTAAAAAGAAGAGAACACTCTGGAAACATCAATATACAACAACAAAACAAAAACATCTAATAAAATAATAGTGTAAGAGAAAAGTAGATTTATAACTAATTACATGTAGTAATCTATAATAGTCAATAAGATCACTCTTCCATGAAGAGAGATGGATCTCCTTTGTTTATAAGGTTGATGTGTCCTGTGTTAGTTACTTTTCTCCTATTATAATAAAATACCATGGGCAAGACAAAATACAGACTGACAAGTATATTTTGGTTTATATTTCGAAAGGTCAGGCCATAACGGTGAGGACCATATGGCAACAGGTAGCCAGGACAGGAAGCTGAGAGTTCAGACCTTCTATCACAAACAAGGAACAGAGAGAGAAAACTGGAGATAGGATAAGGCTTTCAGAGCCTCCTCCCCCACAATCAAAGGCACACTTCACCCAGCAAGACTGCACCCCCTAAATCCTACCCAAGCAGCACCAACAGCTAAGGACTAGAAGATAGGCATTTAAACACTTGTGCCTATGGGGGACATTTCTTATTTAAAGGATGACATGCCATAGTCAACATTTTTATTCCTTTAATTTTTTGATAAACTTATATATTTATGGATTTGCTACTGATTTTATTTTACCTAAAAGTGCTATATATTTCTCATAATCCATCTGTGCCCTAAATAACCAGACTACACATAGCTAGGAGACATAATAAACCTGGAAAAAACTCATGACAGCACCTACCCCTGATAGAGTTGTATAAGAACTACCCTAACCAAAGAAGCAGTATAAATATAAGAAAGAATTTATCATACTCTATGGATCATTTGGCTATATGATAAACACTCTCCTCTCTCTCTCTCTCTCTCTCTCTCTCTCTCTCTCTCTCTCTCTCCCTCCCTCCCTCCCTCCCTCCCTCCCTCTTTCCCTCTTCCCCCCCCTCTCTCTCTCACACACACACGCACACACACACTCATACTATATATCCTCTCTCTATTCCTGATGTGTTAAAAACTCATTTCATCAACACTAAGTTGGACAGGGAAGGAAATTAGTTTTATGGATCTGAGGTCTGAGGAAGATTTTCCTCTCATTGCTATTTTCTAAAAATGGGTGGAACTTATTTGAGATAAGAAACATCCTAGCTGAAGGAGATCAGCCCTGAACTACAAGAGTGTAAGCTGCTCTCAGAAATGGCGCTGGGAAACATTTCTTCTACATTCTGTGTGAAAGAACTTTTCAAAACCCAGCTCCAAGCAAGAACATTTAAAAAAGCCATCAACACTCTTGTAGAACCATATGCCTGCCCTCCAGGGACCCAAAGCTATTCCATTAAACCAGAAGGTCTGTGGAATGTAAATCCAGGGACCTGAAATGCTGTATATTTTTCAAGAAGTACAAAGTGGAACCCATTGATTCCATGGATTCACCAAATGAATGGATTGTTTCATCTGCACAAATGAACTGTCAGAAACAATGGCCATGTAACACGTGTGCTGCCTTTCCCCACAGGGGAGAAAGCCGTTTTCCCAGCAAGCTACATCTTTTCTTTTCTAAAAACCTAAGCAAAGAAGCATGGAAGGAAAGTTGGATTTACACATTAAATCTGGAAGCCTGAACTCAGAAGGCCTAGGGTAGGAACTGTCAGCTCAATTCTCCATGAATATACAGAAACATCAGCTTCCTGCCTTCAGCAACTGAAGGATCTGCCTGTAAACAACATTGAAGAGGGAGAAATTTGCAGAAGCATTCTTTGTTGCATCCAGATCTTGTTCCTTTGCAGTTCTTTTATTAAGTCTTTCATTTTTTATATTCTCTCTCTCCCTCTCCCTCTCCCTCTATATCCTCCAGTTTCTGAACCCAGGAAGCTGATGTCCTCGGAAGGTGGGTGTACAGAGGGGGGCGG
>NW_021621692.1:5153509-5165271 GCF_004785775.1 Grammomys surdaster
CTCTCTCTCTCTCTCTCTCTCTCTCTCTCTCTCTCTCTCTCTCTCTCTCTGTGTGTGTGTATACAAGCATAAGGACACATGTATATGTTGGCAAGGTCTGGTGTAAATCTATATATAGGTTATATCATGCTAAATAGATACACGTTACAATATGAGAATGATCTCGCAGACCATGAAGAGTTACTGGAGAAGCTCAAGTAGGAGTCCACAGAGATCCTATCTGAATTGGGTTGACTAAAAGAATTAGCTGGCTACAGAATTTTTGTGACTACTGCAGTCATGTAGGTGGTAAATTCCGTAGCTTGAACTCAGCTACTAATATTGTAAGGAAGATCAGAAATATTTTAAAGGATCCAAATAATATGATTAATTGGTGGGGACAATGATAGCGAAAGAGGGAAACAACTGTGTGCACACTGATCGTCTTGGTTCCCGACACGAGTTTGGACCCATTCTACAAAGAGATGGAAGCACAGCCTGGGCTTTCAGTTCATTGGGGTTGATACTCCCAATATCCCTTGCATCCTCTTTGGAGCAATGGAAGAAGTCCATGTTGCCGAGTTCAGCCCACACAGCTCCTCGACTCCTCTACACAAGCTTCCTTGTCTCCTGGAGGAGTTTTGGTCTGGTCTGGGTCCATGCTCCCTGGGTGATCTGGCGTCTCCCTCCTCACAGCCATTTCACGATTTCTCTTGAAGTAAGCAAGCAGAACGCCATCTCCCTTTCATTGCTGCTGGGCCTCATGCATCATTCTCCCACCTACAGCTGCTAGGCTTCATAATAACGTTCCCACAAATATTTCATATTCGGTGGTCAGTATTGCTGAGAGTGTTTATCCTCCTCCCGCTGCAAACCAGTATGCCCCTTTTCATAAACTTGACTATATTTCTCAGCCAAGAGCTTATTTAAAGGTCTGAAAGTTCCTCACAAGATTCAGAAGTGACCTCAGCTATTCATGAACAGTTTCACTCCCAAAGCACGGAACGATGGGTGCATCTGCCCTTCGAGCCTATTGGTTTTGCTTGTGAATCTTCACATCTTTCCCAGCTATGCCAGCTTCAGAAAATTTGTCTGTTCTCCCATCTACGAACTATGAGTGAAACATTTACTCTGCCTATAACTTAGAGCCAGTCATATGGCTCAGGGAGGAAATGGTTCAGGGAGGAAAGGCATTTATCCCAAGTTTGACATCCTGAATTCAATTCCCAGGATCCATAGGGTAGAAGGAGAGGACTGATTTCTAAAACTTGTCCATTGACCTCCACATGTGTGCAGTGTCACATGTGTGTTCACATGGGTACACACACACATACACGCTAAATAAAGAATAAATAAATGTGACAAAAACTACCTTTATAAAAACACAACAACTCTATTTTATAGGAAGGTAGCAAACAGGCATTGACCCAATGGAGACCAAGTGGAGTTCAAAAGTATAAACAAGAAAGATAACAAGACTGTATTTTCTTGGACATTACTCTTCCAGAGCCAATTCAACTGTTTCCTCAGTCCACCCAGACCCTTCTTCAACCTTCAGTGGAACCCCTGATTTCTATCTACTTTCACTATTTTGCAAATCACAGGCCTAAATTTTTTTCTCAGCCATGTTATATTGAGTATCTAGCATCTTCAAACTTTTGATTTTTCCGTGTCTACTAAATGACCCTCTAGGCAGATCTTGGAAGTTGATGGTGGCTGGAGGAAGGATGGTCACTTTTCTTTAGTGGTGTGGCCATTGGTAGGCCACTGGTTGTTTCACCGGATGACCTCCATCTATATGCATAAGGGCAATGCTCATTGAATGCAGTGAGATAATTGTTTTAATGACATGGAGTCAGGAAGGGCATGTGTTGGTTGTATTTAAGAGACTTTGGAAGGGTGATATGCTAGTGGATATTACCAATCATACCTTGCATACATTACAGAATTCTCAAAAATTAATTGGAAAGAAAAAATAAATGTATGTCCTACTCCTTTTAGTCACGGGCATTATTTTTATTCAGTCAAAATCACCATTAATTTTTACACATGTTTGAGCTACAATGATCTCTATGTAGCTAGTATCTATACCTTGATGAGGTTCCACACATCTTCCTAAAACCGTCATCAATTTCACAAGCGTACCCATCATCTCCTAATGATTATGTACCTCTTTATATCTCATCATCTCTGTCCCTGGCAATCACCACTCCACTATCTCCTTCTGTGATCTTAGCTATTGTAGATTCATCATTTAAGTGGCATTATGTGGAATTTGTGTGTTTGCCTGTGGCTTATTTCATTTAACATAATATCTTCCAGTTCTACCCATGCTACTGCAAATGGCATTTTTCTTTTCCTTACACTAAATCATGTTCATATATGCATGTATATTTATATATATACACGTATATACATAGACATACACATGCATATATACATATACACATACATATGCATATGTACATACACACATACACAGATGAGAAGTAATGGGTTGATCTCAGGTTCACTATGTTGAGCATAATCTTGAACCTCTGACTCTTCCACATCCACTTCCTGAATGCAGATGTTACATTTGTGAGCCACAACACCCAGTTTATAGGGTGCTATGGATCAAGCCTAAGTCTAAGTCTTTTTACGTGCTATGTAAGCATTCCACTTACTGAGAAATATTTCCAGCCCATAATTAGCATATTTTCTTTACTGATCCAATTGTCATTGGTCATTTAGCTTGCTCTGTGTCTTGCTTATAATGAATAATGGTACTTTGAACATAGCATTCCACACACATAAGTCTTTAAGTCCTAGTACAAATTTTTGATAGATAGATACACACACACACACACACACACACACACACATATATATATATATACATACATATGTGTTTTATATATAACATATAGTTATATGTGTAAGTGTATATAGACTTATTCATGGAGTTGTTCAGTTTCATGCATTTCTTCCTGAAAATCTTGTTTCTATTTATTTCTTTCCTATTTGGAGGCCCATGGTTTAAAACATATACTTCAAATGGTAGAGATTCTTTTCAAAATATTTTTTTCAGAAACTATAGCTCTACCTACCTTTGCTCACTGAAACAAGCAATCTCGCTAGGAGTTCTTTTCCAATGTGCATTTCCAGCCTGAACCAGTTTACCACTGGCTCAAGTGTGGCCAATGTTCCCACTCTACTTACACCTCGTTGTACCCTCAGCGTCTGTCATCTTTAAGACAGCAGTCCTTTGAACTTCTGACCTCAAGGTCACTAGCTTTAAGGACAAACACACACACACACACACACACACACACACACACACACACACACACAGATAAAGATCTCTAGTTATTTTTAACCCCTGAGTCATAAAAACCCATGAGCTTTCCTGTCTTTACTTTAGCTTTGAGAGTCAGCTTCTGCAATGTTCCTCTGTATCCATTGCCTTCTATCTACCTCAAGAACCTTTCCTCAGTACCCATGGAGGATTTCCATCTACCTTGAAAGCATGCAAGCTTTCTTGTTAGGTAGCCAGCTTTGCCTTTTCCTTCTCCATAACCTGTCTAAATCCACAAGAAGAGATAAGTTAAACTCAGCATCAAAGAAGGCTGAGTTACTGTGCTTGTTGCTACACTATTATGGATATTATTTATCCTGGAAAGAAAACTATGATAGTTTCTGTTACCATAGACACCAGCCTGGACCCTCAGCCAAACCAAGGAATTGTAAAGAGGTTGGAATCATTGAACTCAGAAAGATCTTAAAGGATGCATATTATTTTTAGCCCTGCAACAAAATTGCTCTGGGACTATTTTAAAACACACAAAGAGATGCTCATCAAAAGATGGATTTTGATAGGGAAAACTTAGTAGCCACATCCAATGTGAACGAAATGACGGATTCACAAACTGTGAAAAGGAGTTTGAACTCTGACATAAGGAATCTGAGAAGCACTGAGATGTTTAAGCAGGAAGCACAAAAATTTGGATTTTTGTTTCAGAAAGACTATCCTTCCCTAGGGAAGAGAATAGCGGAGATCGGGGAAAACACAAGAAAAGCAGCTGATACTGGAGGTCTTGGCTAGAGCAATGGCAGTAAATTTGTAGGGGAATATTCAAGAACTCGAAGGAAGATTGGAAGGGCCTAGTGATGAATTGGATGTGGAAGTTGGGAGAAAATTCTCACTGGTCAGACATTAATCATCCCTTGCTAAGGTCTTTCTACACCTCTCTCTTCAGGGGCTTCCAGCACAGCCTTAGACAAATTAAAGAGACCTGTCTCCAGTCTCCACCATCTCCGTTCTTAATATTCCAGCATTCCCCCTCCACCCCGCCTATCTTTCTCTTCCTTTAAGCTTAGATCTCAGTATACTCTGAGCATGGTGGAGTCTGAGAAATCAGTACCAGCAGACAACCAGTCCCAGTTTCTAATTCTACCATTTTTCAGACAATCCTCTTGAGCACTTTGACTTAACCTCTGTGGGCTCCAGTTCTCATTTGCATAAACAAGGATAATGGTGTGTATTTCACAGGCTTGGGACACTGTATTTCCATTATATGTGTAAATCACTAACCACTGTGGCTGACCTAGAATACCTTCTCAAGATATAATTGTTATTGATACTACCCCATCCAAGAAAATAGCTCATAATCGGAATTGATCTTCTCACATTGTTTAAAGGTGAGTGGATTCCATTCCCAAGAATATTTACACTTTATGTCAGTCTCTCATGATAAGATGATAGGTGTCTGTCCCAACTCTAAGATAAATCTAAAATAGCCTTAGAAAAATTTTTTTTTCATTTTTCTTTGCTTTTTTGGAAACAGGGTCCCCTTACTACTTTCCTAAAAATTCCTTCTCCAGTAAATTCCTTCCTCCGTTACAGATACAGTGTGTCATCACAATCATATAGACAAGAGAAAAGGCCTCTTTATAGAGCCTGTCTGTGGTCCAGCCAAGAAGACTGTGGTATGGACAATGAATCAACCTTTGCCTATGGAAATATGAGTGAGACAATAAAGTTTCCAAAGCCTCAATTCTTTAACTTTTGTCCTAAGATAATTAAAGGTTCTACTGAGGTTTCACAAGCTGACAAGCCATCAAATAAATCAACACTTAACTTAGGGTAGATGCTGCTGTATATCTTGGTGATGAGCTCCAGAAACTGCATTTAGTTCAATCTCTCAAGACATACTGATATTTAAAAACACACACACACACACAACTATTATTGTTATAGAAAGGCATTCTAGAACATTTTTCCCTATCTGCCTTCACTGCCTCCCTACCCAAGATACAGATTCAGCTCCTTTGGAGACCTTGTACAGGCTAGTTTAATTTAATTAATTAGTCAATTAATTCATTGAGCCAAGGTCTGAAGATGGTCTGAAGATCTCAAGTTGGCCTTGAGCTTGCTACACAAGCTAAGACTGGCCTTGAGCTCCTGGTCTTCTTGGTATCCCTTCCCCAGTGCTGGGATTGTAAGCATGCACTACCAAATCTATCTCCAAAATTCCTCTTTCTTCCTCACAAACTCTTCAGTGTTAGAGACTGAACTCAGGCCTTGTATATTTGAGGCAAGTTCTCTATCACTGACCCACACTTTCAGTTTAATTTTATATTTTAAGGCAATACTTAACCAAACTCAAACTTCAAGCTGTGAATTCCAAGTTCATTTTTAAGCTTCAGTTAAGTTACTTGAACACACGTACTTCAGAAGTCATTGAAGATTTGGCAAAGGTTTACATATAGAATTTAAGGGTTCCTGCTTTGAGAGAAAAGCACAGCCATGTATCCTACTTCTACTCATACACATATGCAACCTGTATTCGCTCAAATACACAGTACACACACACACACACACACACACACACACACAGAGAAACATGAATTTTCCTGGCTTTTCCAAAGCAGATGAAAATTCTATGTGGTTACTTCATTCCAAAATTTATGGCCATGCCTGTGGGCTTGCAGAAGCATGAAGGTAAGAGAAACCGAGCAAGGGAGCTTTACTCTGAGCTTAAGTACTTGAAATTCAGGGGTTTGGTTGGTTGGTTTGTTTTGTTCTGTTTTAAGCTTACCTTTTCCAAACATCAGCAAAGCGATTTCTTTTTCAATGTTAACTTGGCTGCCATGGCCTTACCTGTCCATTTCTCCTAATAAGTTTCCAAGGACTAATAGACTCCGTGCCTCTTACACACCAGCAAATTCCAGACAGAGTAGTCAGCGCCCACACATAGTAGATGGATGCCCAGCAGGGTGGATATGTCTTGGATTGGTGCTTTTTTAATGTGTGGGGTTTGGAAAAAGAACGTTGAAAATGTCTTTCCCCCCCTAACAGTTTAGGATTTGAAGTCATGCAGAACTGAGATGGTTATTTGCCGTGCAGAATAAACAGTAGCAAGACAAAAAGGTGCCCAAGCCCTTACCAATCTCAGCATGCCCACCTTGAAAATTGTGTGGACTTGGAGATGTTGGTTCAAGGCTCTATATTCTGCTGGAACTTGACCTTCAGAGAAATGCATCTTCAGTTTTCCTAGCTAGCTCTGTAGGCATTTCTGTCAGGGGAGTTAGGCTGTGAATAACCAGCTGCAGCAAGGTGAGAGGTTGCCTCCTGGGTTTTTCTCTTTTGTTTAATGTGCCCTAGACTAATATATTTTTCAAGAAATTATGCATGCATACATAAGAATATAAATGTGCATATGTATTTGTAATTTTTTGTAGCTGTGTACATGTGTATGTATATTAGACTGTAAGATTCTGAGGATTCTGAGACACTGAGAAAAATGATCCTCTCTTGTATTTACTACTGTCTGAACGTTCCAATGCACACGCACACACACACACACACACACACACACACACACACACACACACATATATATATATATATATATATATATATTTCAAGAGAAAGAGAGTTTGTCCTACAATTAGACAGATAGATAGATAGATAGATAGATAGATAGATAGATAGATAGATAGATAGAAAGCATTTCATGCCTGTTTCTTCCCTTCAATTGAAATACAAAATCTGAATATATTTGAACATACATTCATCATCAAATAGAGGACTGGAAGAAGACCTTTACTTTCTAAGCCTAACTAAGGAAATATTTTATGTATTTGGAGATTATTATTATTATTATTATTATTATTATTATTATTTAGACTGTTTCATTGTGTCTGGAACCTATTATGTACTTCAGGGTTTCCCCAAACTCAAAAGCTTGCTTTCAAGTTCTGGATGTACAAATATATTCTACAATACTTGACAATAATCAAATATATATGTGTGTGTGTGTGTGTGACATCTGAGAGGAGAGAAAGAATTCTGGAATACAGAGAGGCCCAGGAAAAGCCGCCTAGGAAGATGTCAGGAGATGGATGCATGGTACCTGAGCACAAGTGACCAGCCACATGAAAGAACATAGGTTAAACTAATAGGGTTGTCTAAGTTATGATCTAAGTTAAGAATACCCAAGGTATTTGTAAATGTATTTTGATTCTGAGTCTTATTTAAACGAGCATGGGAATGGAAGGAAGAACCAAATGGAACTTCAACTATAGTATTCATGGGCTGGGGTTCTGGACTGGATAAAAAGAAGAAAGGTTTCTCAGCCTCAGCATATATCTGTCTTTGCTTCCTGGCTGTGGATGCAGTGTGACCAGCGACCTCAATCTCGTGCCTCCACACCTTCCTCACTGTGATGGACTATACCCTCAAACCCTGAACCAAAATAGCACCTTTCTCCCATGGGTTGCTTTTGACTCTGTAACAAGAAACATACATCTGCCATTCATTAAGTTTGTCTTCTAGGCCAGTGATGGCGTTGTCTTACCCTTCTTTCTTACCCAGCTTGTACATAGAGGCACAGAAAGAAAGCAAGACAGACAGAAGCAGGAGAGCAATAAATGTGAACTGGATTAGAGGAAGAGTGTGCCTTCCTTATCCAGAAGGCAGAAACAGCTCAAGCTACCCAGATATGAATGTATTTTTTGAATTTTTAAAATATCTGTATTTTTTAAAATTTGTTTTCTGAGATGGGAGAGACATCTCAGTGATTAAGAGTACTAGCTGCACTTGCAAAGGTCAATTCCTAGCATCCACATTGTGGCTTATAACTTTCCATGTCTCCAGTTCCAAGAGATTTAATGTCCTCTTCTGGCTCTATTGATACTTTACACATGTGGTGCACAGATATGCCTGCAGGAAAAATACCTATGTACACATAACAAAAAATAAATTTTAATTTCTTTGATATATAATAAAATAATTAAAATCTACTGTTGGATAATCATATGTTGATCGAAGGAATGACATTTGAATGAGACTCAGTAGGAGATACATGGTGTGGGAGAAGGTGAGGAAAGCAGGTTTTATCCAGAACACAGTTCACAATAGAGATTGTATTTTTTATATCATATTAGATATCAGAGTACTCTTCAGTATCCTATATCCTCCCCTCACAGATCAACACCTCCTCCTGCTCATCACACAGAAATGTCCACTCCTAAATATCAATAATGCTCTAGTTGAGAAAGTTTAGGTTAAATCTTGGGGTAGAAAATAAAAAAAAAAATCATGATAAATACATAAAGGCATTGACTGGCTTCTAAAATTCCTGAGATCCAGCAGTGGGTCAGACACATATACAAAGTTTCACGGGGAGAGATACACGTGTTTGTATTAATTCAATAGAAAAATAAACAAAAAGGGGGATTAGTTGAACATTTTATTCTATTTATTCTACGGGTTACAAAATAATAATCTGAAGTTACTGAAATGGAAACATTCCCACACTGCTTTAAGTAAATACAGAGACTTGAAACAGTGAGAACTATGTACCCATTTTTATTAAAACTGTTACTGACAAACACAAGGTATACAGAAGGCATGGTAGACATCAACCAATACTCAATAGACAGCTACTAAAGTCAAGGGTCACATGCAATTGGTGGTAAAAGTCTTTAAACTTTTATTTATTTATTTTTCCTGTACTGAGTCGACTTCGTTTTGAACAAGGAGGAATCCATTTTTTAGTATCAACAAAAACTATGGGAGATATTTTCATTTAACTTCTATTTTAAATACAGAGTTACGCTCTTGAAAGTCTTTGCTATCGTTTTGGTGAAAATTATATTAGTTTTTCTGCTCTCTGGTTTTAGGAAGCAATGACCACTTGCTATGTGACTGTGGGCTTCAGTCCTCTGTGAATGGGAGGCAGATGGGAGATGACCCAGCTTCTAGAACTCATCACCTGGTGCCACCGAGGCACTCTGTGAGAAGGCTTCTTACCAGTCAGTACATCCATTCATTCATTCTCTGATGACCCAGAAGGGAAAAGATTCTGTTTCTTTTAATAGGAAAAAAATATGTTCTGTGAGAGCAATCAGCAATCAGTATCACAGGTTAACACACAAACAAAACTTAACATCCAGATTTCTGACCCATTGGCCACTGATAACTAGTCAGGAACAATGATCATTTAGGACTCAACATTCTCATGAGACTACGATCTCATGAAAGGAAACTTCTTTTTGTTTATCTACAGAGAGGAACAATGGAGACAGAGGGAGATCAGACAGAGCATATGGGACTCATCCCCAAGTTCCTACAGTAATCAAAGGCATGGCACTAGGGAGATAGCTTAGTGGTTAGAAGCCTGCCCTGCTCTCACAGAGAACCTGGGTTTGAGTCCCAGCTCCCATGTCAGATAGCTCACAACCAGATATAATATCAGATACATGGTAATCTCCAGAGCATCATCCTCTGAATGCCACAGGCATAGCACTCACATGCACACACACTCAGAGAGAGAAAGAGAGCGAGAGAGCGAGAGTGCGAGAGAGCGAGAGAGAGAGAGAGAGAGCGCGAGAGAGCGAGAGAGAGAGAGAGAGAGAGAGCGCGAGAGAGAGAGAGAGCGAGAGAGCGAGAGAGCGAGAGAGCGAGAGAGCGAGAGAGAGAGAGAGAGAGACTAAAATAAATTTAAACTAAATTGAATCTTTTTTAAAGAAAGAAATCGAATCCATTTCATAGGCAGGAGAAGCTTCACACGGCCTTGACTAAGGTGTCACCTTGAAGATGGGGAGGCAGGCTTCTGGATGAGGAGGTTCAGAGACAGTGGGTTAAGATCAATGAGGGTCTAGGGCCAAGGCCTCTGTAAGTTCAATCAAAAGTAAACGGGTTGACAAATGACAAGAAAGGGTCCAACTTCCTGATTTTCATGTTGGGAAATTCTGAAGAATCGCCGTATCCCATTACATTTTAGATGTTCCCCAAATAGCTTATTTCTGAATGGCTTTTTTCAATGCTGATCTTTCTGTCTCTCAGATCAATTCAAAAGTAAACAAACCAAGGCAAACCAAACAACCATCAAATCAGCGGCAGAGAAGTTACAAGAATATTATCTATTGAGAAATACACATATCTGCCACACAGAAGAGAATTTACAAGAAAATTATCTATTGAAATGCATCTACTTTTAACTGTTTCATGACATAAAATTAGAGAAAATAGTATGTGATCAAAATTATTTGAGATAAAGGTTTGACGCACAATATTGAATTACCATCATCGGTCGAACCCTTGACTTTGTATCTTCACTATGTCATTAGGGTTTGAAAGATAATTGTGCTATAGGCTGGTCTTCAGAAACCCCACTCAAGCAAACTATAATATACAGAGATAACTACTATATACTGGGGAAGGGGAGGATAAGAGAAAGAAAGAATTAAGATAAATGTCTATAAATTTAGTATTTCTGACCCAGAACTCTAAAATTCTCACATTTCCAAATGCTTATGCAAAAATTCAACAAAAAGACAAAATCTGAAATGTTTCTGGTGTCAAGGACTTTGAATAAAGGATATTCAGTCTCCTTCCTACAGGAAGATGAGACACGAAGGAGAAAGTTGGGCTATTTAACTGATGAACTCCAGATACACAGGGAATTGGAGGAGTGCTCTGTGTTAAACTTTAAGCTTTGTCTCCAAAAATGTCTATATTGAAGTTCTGACCCCCACACCTTAAAAACATAAACGTATTTGCAGATGAAATCCTTAAAGGGGCAGCTAACTTAAAATAAGGTCTCTAGAACGCCTAACCTAGCATAGGTGGTTTGGCTTTTAAATATTTCTCCAAAGCACATGTGTTGAAGGCTTTGTCCCTAAAGCACCCATGTTCTGAGGCAAGGTCTCTTGGAGTTGACAAGATCAGATCATGAGTATGTTGACCTCATAGACAGATTAATCCATTTGTGGACTCATAATCACAATGGGCCACCAGAATTTCAAGAGGTCTGCTGTTCCCCTTGAATTCAGCATTAAAGGGGATTGGGGATTGTAGTAGTTTGAATATGCTTGATCCAGTGAATGGTAGGAGGTGTGGCCTTGTGGGAGGAAGTATATCACTGTGCAGGTGGGCTTTGAGACCCTCCTCCTAGCCACATGGGAGCCAGTCTTCTCCTTTCTGCCTTTGAATCAAGATGTAGACCTTTCAGCTCCTCCAGGCCCATGGCTACCTAAATGCTGCCATACCTTGATGATAATAGACTGAACCTCTCGGAACCTGTAAGCTAGCCCTAATTCAATGTTGTCCTTTATAAGAGTTGCCTTGGTCATGATGTCATGATGTCTCTTCACAGCAATGGGAACACTAAGACAGTGATAAATATGTCCCTTCTTATTCTCTTTCTGTCTCTCTGTCTCTGTCTCTGTCTCTCTCTCTCTCTCTACCTCTCTCTCTCTCTCTCTCTCTCTCTCTCTCTCTCTCTCTCTCTCTC
>NW_021621692.1:5165281-5208923 GCF_004785775.1 Grammomys surdaster
CTCTCTCTCTCTCTCTCTCTCTCTCTCTCTCTCTCTCTCTCTCTCTCTTTCATCACTGGCTCCCATAAATAGAACCATTTACTCTCCATGACTCTCTCCCAGGAACAGCAGAGCCAATTGCCCAAGTTCTGAAACCTCTGAATCTGTGAGATGAAATCCATCTTTCCTCCTTTGATTTCCCCAGGCCTTTTTTCTCACAGTGACTGACAGCTGATTCACAAAGCATACATCTGCATAAAGAAAAAAAAGACACTACAGGTTGTCTGCACATGGAAGAAAGACATCATGTAGATACAGGGAAATGGCAGCTGAAGAGAGAGGCCAAACAAGACACTGAAATGATGACATCATCAATCTTAACTTTCAGCCTCCAAATCTGTGAGAAAACAAGAGAGTTTAAGCTAAATACTCTGTGGCTGCTTCAGCAACCCATCTGTGTGCACTGTGTGTGGCTCTAAGAGTTTACCATAGGCCAGGTGATTTATGTTACAGAAATGTATCTGGCACATGACACAAAAGAAGTTCAAGAACATGGTGCCAGTATCCAGCAAAGATCTTCATGTCATGCCCAATCATGACCGAAGATAGCTGGATGACAGAGAGTGGGAGAGGCTGACTAAGTGTTGTAGAGACAACTAAGTTTACTAACAAACACATTCTTGGGGAAACTAACCAATATTTATACTAACTGCATCAATCCATTCTCTGGCTATGATCAATCTCACCAAATTCCATCTTCCAACACCTCACTGTTGTATTGAATGTTTGGCAAGTGAACTTCAGGGAACACGTTCAGGCCAGCACATGGTTCCACCAGACTAGCAAAGTGTCATATCAGATTCTGCAACAATTGCAACCAAAAGCATATTGAAAAGAAAAGTCAGGGACTTCCGGTTTGGGACCGAGCCTAGAGCAGGTCGCCGGCAGCAGCTCCGTACCCAACCGCAGAAAACCAAGAAAAACAGGGACTCCCAGGAGCTTGAACTCACGCAGCATCCCAGGTAAAACTGAATCACCCGTGATGCCTGCTATTAGAAGTTCTAACCCAGATGGACCAGAAGCCAGGAGACTCGCCCTTACCCTCACCCCCTACCTTTTCCCAACTGGACAAGGTCCCCTGAAGCTGGGCAACTGCAAGATCCTGCTTGGCAACTGCAGATAGACTCAAAGCAGTGTACCATATCATCTGAAGAATAGCAGGGAGACCATAACTCAAGCAGTGTACCATATCTTCTGAAGAATAGCAGGTTGCAGTCCTCCTCGCCCCCACGAATAACCAGGACCCGCCGGTCGGGTCAAGTGGCAGCCAGACGTGGGGCTCGAGGCACAGACCCATCCGGACAGACCCTCATTGAGAGGATGTGCGCACGACATCAAGATTGAGCAAGACAGAGATCATCGCCCGTGACCTGTCGTCCACGGAACCAGGTTGATGCTGCCATCAAGAAGGCAGTTGAAGTTCATTACCATCAGCTGAAAATTGCAGAGGATCCAGAAGTGACTCCGCAGGAGACTGACACAGCTGTCAGCTCCCCTGCCTCCCCCTACGGTCGACCCCTAGACTTCCACGCCCTCCAGAAGGGTTCCTGGTATGCCTGGCTTTGCCCTCATTTCTCTCGCTAGAGAGCTTGGCCTCTTGATCACCACAACAAAAATTGGCTTTTTCCTAATCCAAGGCCACCCTTGATATGACCGCTAACATTGGGGAGCCTTCCTTTATGACAATATTACACCCCAAACTGACAAATGGTTGGTAACTTGAACATTTACAAGAGACTAGGATGGCTGTGAGTTAGTCCAATGACGGGATTATTGTAGGTCCACTTCCCAGGGGCCCACCCAATGCAGCCGAAAAGGAGTGCGTGGTGCTGGGAGTGGGTGCAGCCTACATGGCCTAAGACAGGGCTCTCACCCTCCTTTCACCCACATCAGAGTCCCTTGACGTTGCCCATCGTCGACAGCCTAAAGCCTTCGACCATCGATGTGACTCGTCTCACATCAGTGTTTTGAGGTTGTGAACTTGTCTAAGACCCCCCATAATTAGACATCCAAATTCAAAACTCACATAGTTGGGATTGAACATAAGACGCCTTCTCTAACTAAACAGAGAAGGGGGAGATGCCAGAAGCCAGGACCCTCGCCCTTACCCTTACCCCCTACCTTTCCCCACCTGCACAATGTCCTCTGAAGCTTGGCAACTGCAAGATCCTGCTTAGCAACTGCAGATAGACTCAAAGCAGAGTACCATGTCTTCTTAAGAATAGCAGGGAGACCATAACTCAAGCAGTGTACCATATCTTCTGAAGAACTGCAGGTAGATCATAATTCAAAGCAGTGTACCATATAGACCATGACATGTTTCAAGGCACAGGCCAAGAAGATTTTGTACTTTTCCACCACCTGGACCCTCTTACC
Organism: Grammomys surdaster; assembly: GCF_004785775.1. Taxonomy (NCBI): domain Eukaryota; kingdom Metazoa; phylum Chordata; class Mammalia; order Rodentia; family Muridae; genus Grammomys; species Grammomys surdaster. The sequence continues at coordinate 5,167,697 of NW_021621692.1, forward strand.
CCCTCCCCTTGTAAAACATGCTATAAAAAAGCATTTCATGTTCAAAAAAAAAAAAAGAAATTAAAAAAAAAAAGAAAAGAAAAGTCAGATAGTTTTGTGCGCACACGCGTGTACACACACACACAATCAACCAATCAGAAACATCAGAATCAGTGTGGCAGATAGTTTTGTGCACACAAGCATGTGCGTACACACACACACATCACTCAGAAACATCAGAATCAGTGTGGAAATAAATTAATTTTTAATAGACCATAAAAGATTTGGTGAAACATAGGTTAAATTACAATAGCTTCATTCTAAATCCCAGAAGAACTATATTTAAAGCCAAAGAATATGGACTTCATTCTTTATTTGAGATATGTGTGTGTGTGTGTGTGTGTATGTATGTATATGTATATGTGACATACATATATCACATATGAACCCATTAAAAGCTTTTCTCTCTCTCTCTCTCTCTGTGTCTGTGTGTGTGTGTCTGTGTGTGTGTGTGTGTGTGTGAGAGAGAGAGAGAGAGCGCGCATGTATGTGTATGCAGGTGTGTTTGTTTTCTTGTGGGGGTTCATGTGTGTAAGGGAGTACTTATACACATTAAGGGGATGCAGAAGACAATATTGGGTATCATCTTTCTGATCTTTTCCTCCTCATATTTTGACACAGGCTTTCTTGTTGAACCTGGTGTTCATCAATATGGCTAGACTGGCTGGCCAGTGAATGAACCCCAAGGATCCTTCTGTCTCTGCACACCCCCAACCCCGGGACTGCAGACATGTGCTTCCATCTTGCCCTGCTTTTTGATGTAGATGTGAGATCGAGGCTCGGGCTCTCAGGCTTGTACAGCAAGCACTTTAATGACTGAGCCCCAGCCTCAGTCCCGAGATTTTTTTTTTAAAGACTAAAATAGCATGAGGATTAATTAGCAACAAAGCACACAATGGCTTGCATGGGAAAGGGGAATCAGGGAACAATTCGAAGGCTGTAGTAAAAATAGAGAGAGTAGAAGAAAGAAAGAGTTCAGAGAATCGGTGTGACAAGAAGAATTAACGTGAGGAGTCAGAGACAAAGACTCTTCTAACAGCAGTAATGGAAGTTGACATGAAAAAAGTTCCTGAACTGTCCAATTGACTGAATTTAACTTTAAACCTTATTACCTATTTTTTTTCTGTTAAAATTACACAAATCCTTAAACTATGAGATTTCAACCTGTTGCAGTAAGTTCTCTCGCAGGGTTACTGGGGTGTAATTTTCTCTCCTTGATTTGTTTTTGAGAGGGGGAAAAAAGGGAAGGGTGTCTGTCTGTGTGCCCCATGGCACACTTCAAGAACGTTTTCCCCCACACAGTGAAACATCTGCTTTCCATCAGCCACAGCTGCAATGCATCCCGAGGCATGGCCTAGGAGTAAGAAACAGCAGCTGTGGCCCAGTGTCCTGTGCACCAGGGGCTACCTGGCAATCTCCAGCCATGGGCGAGGGACTCCTAATGCCACCCTTTCTTCTTTCACCACTTGGCAAGTGTCTTGGTTCTGAAGCATGGCTTGTTTATAGCCCTTACTTTCCCCCTTGCTCTCTGGAAATCAGCCTCTTTGTGTCCTCTTCAGAACAGGAGAGCAAATATTAAGGCAGAAACAGAAAAAGAGTGTCTATATGGAGTATGTGTGTGTGTGTGTGTGTGTGTGGCGGGGTGGGGGGGAGTATGATCTGAGAGCTTCCTACATGTGTCTTTTCCATGTTGAGACTGATAAGTCCAAACATCACCTGAAATAATATTTTGGGGTTAGCTCTGTAGCTAAGTTAGAAGTTTTTACCTGGCATGCGAAAAGCCCTAGGTGTCACCTCAAACACTGCATAAACAGGCACGATAGTACTTGCCTGTGATCCTGACACTCAGGAAAATCAGAAACACAGGGTTCTCCTCAGCTACATAGTGAGTTTGAGATCACCCTGGTTTATGAAAAAGATGCATTATGCTAGATGATGATAAGTGATGTGTGGGGAATGAAATCGGTAATCTCAGGGAGTGTTGGGAGAACGGATTATATTTCTGTGTGGGGCATCCCATTATCCTCAGCAAGAAGAGAAAGGGAAAAAGGTTTAAACTCACCATTGTCTTGGAGATGTGCTTTCTGAGAGGAGGGAACAATAATGAGCATCCCTAGAGGGCTCAAGAATCAGTTAACATAGTGCAGGAAGAACCTGGTGGTTAGGCTCAGTTTAAAGAGTGCTCACCTAGCATGCACAAGGCCCCCGGGGTTTCATCCCCAGCACCACACGAGCCAGGCATGGTGATGCATGCCTGTCACCCCAGCTCTTGGGAAGTGAATGAGGGAGGATAGAGTTTAAGACCATCCTCTGCTACACAGTGTATCTAGGGACAGCTTGGGAAACATGACAGCCTCTTCTTTTCCCCACCGATAAATGGTTGGAGGATAGATAGATAGATAGATAGATAGACAGACAGATAGATACCAACAAGAGTAAAAGAAGGGAGATGTTCAGACCAAGGACTAAAATTCGAGACACCAAGCTTTATACTGATGGATAGAGGCCTCGTTTCTGTTGTGGTTATCCAGATACCAGAATTTCAAGCATAACCCATTCCATTCCCTTGATGGAAAGTGAGCTGAAGCAGGGGCATGACATCCCTGGGTTTTCCACAGGGTTCTGCCGACAGCAGCACTGATCTCGGCTATGATGCCAGGGCTGAGAATAGACCAACATAGGGAGACACATGGGGCAAGTGTGTGGAAACTGATGAAGAAGAAAAAGGACTTGGTTCAGGAGAGAAACCCATCTGGCATCACAGTACAGTTCACACAGGAATCTTAGGGAGCATACCCATGATGCCACTCTGTAGGTATGAAGATGAGACCAACATATCTTTACATTCTGGTTTCCTGAGTTCAGGGTGCTGTATGATGCTCACCCACCCCAACTCCCGCCTGTAATAGTTTCCTCATTTCTACCTTCTCTTAAGCAAATAGGAGTCTCCATCTTTTTTTTTTTTTTGTAAATACAAATCAAACTTGGCTACAGACACAAACATTTTCTTTTACTTATTTGTATTTGTCTGAGTGCACTGTAGCTGTCTTCAGACACAACTAAAGAGAGCATCGGATCCCATTACAGATGGTTGTGAGCCACCATGTGGTTGCTGGGAATTGAACTCAGGACCTCTAGAAGAACAGTCAGTGCTCTTAACAGCTGAGCTATGTCTCCAGTCCCCAACTCTCCATTTTTTAAAAAATAGCGTCATTTGCATTTCCAAAGAAATACTGAATAACAGTTTCCTAACCATCTGGATGGCCCCAGTCATCCTTCCATAGAATGTCCCATAGGCTTGGTACAATTCATGATAACAGAAAGAAACACAGTTCTTCCTAAGCATGTGGGCTAGACCTCATTTTAAAGGTGAAAATGAGGTATATACCATCACACTGCATACCTGCTGGGATTCAAGCTTAAGTTACAAATGGTTTGAAAGGGTCTGTCTTGGGCAGATGTTGTCTTGGCTCAATACTGTTGTATGGTAAAATGTCACTGATTGTTCTGACACCCACTGACTGCAGGATCTTTAAGGATGTTTAATGTGCCCTGTCCTTGAACTGAAAGGGCAAAGGTTGGTCTGTGGTTTAGACTGGAATAGAAGTATAATGGAGAGAACTATTAAAAGGATGAAATTTGCTTCCTGTGTTTCTGTTCACTTTTCCTCAAGCGAATGGAATGGGTTGCACTTGAGACCCTGGTAGCTGGATGGTATTACTATCATTAATAGCAAAAAAATGGCTGCCATGTGTCTTTGCAAGAATCTTATAAACATTACTTCGTTCATCCCCCAACACTAACTAAACACAGCTAGCCAAGGAGTAAACAGATGTTTAGAGAGCTGTAGAGAACGTTCCCGAAACTGCCAAAACTTATCTGTGGATCTGAATGAAATTCTAGCCAAGATAGTCTGATCCTTAGCTGTGACCTTTAACCCCTGTTATGTCACACTAATCTCCATCTTGCTGCAATGTTTGCCTCTACTTGAAACTTTAGTACCAATGACGTCTGTGCCTTTGTACCTCTGTACCACTGGATTCTTGTGTTTTAAGGGTATGGCTAGACACAAACGACTCTCCCATTTCTCACACTTGAGGCAAATAAACTATGCATTGTTCTCAAGAGATCCTTGGTTCAGAGATATCATCCTGTCACCAAGTTGGCCTTTAAGTGACAAATTAACCCTTGAGTGGTAGGTGCTGTGGTTTGAGTGTGTCTTCTAAGGCTATGAATCAGAGACTTGGTAGTCACAACGTTGAGAGGTGGTGGAACATTGCAGAGGTAGAATCTTCTGGAAGGCAGTTAAGTCATTGCGGAGGCATCACCTTCTAGAGATATTAATGTTTGTCTTTCGCCTCATGGAATGAGCTCTCAAGACAACAGTTTCTTAACAAGGAAAGGCCACTTTCACTTAGCACCTTTGTTGCAGTGTAGCCCAGAGAAGCCCTTGGGAGCAGACCAGAAGGGCTACCCAATTGGTGCTTTTGGTCACTCAAACTGTGAATTAAATAAAATGTGTTTTACTGATTTAAAAAATAATGTTAAATGGTAACTTGGCCATCAGTGATCAGCTTCATTGCTCCCTAAGAGGAGCTGACTGTCCATGCTTGTGTGACGGGACTCTGCAAACCTCTCATCTTTGCTAGGCACTGTGTCTTAAATTCCTCAAGCAACACATTGGTAGTTAGCCTTTCTGCTCCATTTTGAGCAAGAACAGCCCAGCTGGTCTAGCCTGCAAAACACCACTAACCTCTTTACATTACAACCCCTTCCTCCAACTGCAGCAACGCCCCATATCAACATGAAGAAACCATGTTGTCTCCTGGTAATCTAGCTGAAAGTATTTCTCTCAGTGGGAAAGATGGCAGGTTTAGTCTAGAGGAGCCATAAGGACTCACCAATGATGAGAACCCAGGTAGGCACCATGTAGATGTGGAGATGTACAACTGTCTGCTCCTGGTACTACACTTCAGCCTTTCTTCTCAGTGACCAGTAAAATCCCACATGGCAATATAGAGGGAGAAAAATGAAAAGTCAGCTATTAAAATAGTACAGTTCTTCTTAGGAGACATTAAAGAATAAGGTGAAATGAACAAAAAATGTTAAGCAACAAAGAAAAAGATATGAAATCAAGCAAAACAACAAATACAAAAATAACTCAAGAGATAGGCAGGGCAGACTTTCACAGCAACTGAAGATTGGTCAAGTTAAAGTCTGCACTGAAGACTTTTCAAATTTATTTTACATGTGTAAGTGCTTACCTGCATCTACGTAAGAGCACCTTATGTGTGCCTGGTAACCTCAGAAGTGAGAAGAGGACACCAGATTCTCTGAAACTGAGGTCATAGATGGTTGTGAGCAGCCATGCAGTGCTGGGGATCAAACCCAGGTCCTCTGCAAGAGCAACAGGTGTTCTTAACCACAAGGCAACTCTCCAGCCCTGCACTGAAGACCTTCAGAAGTGGCTTATAAAAATTCTGGGCCAGTGTGTTCAAAGTAAATTTGGTAAGCTCTTCCACAGGTGGAAAAAAAAGCAAAGGACCAAAACTAATATAAAAACAGAGGGTAGACTCAGAATCCGGGAATCATAACTATTTCCAAGCATGAAAATAAATTCTAATTAAATCCTAGCAAGAGAAGCAGAATAAAATGCACAATTAACAGTTTCTGAAACTCAAAGCTGGGGCTTTTAAAATGGAGACTCAAAAGATTCAACCTAAGTTGAATAAATTAAATGAAAATAAATCCTCTCAGAGATAAATGCTGACAAAGCTTTCAACCTTGAGAAAAAAATAGCACCCTACAAAAGAGGCCTTTAAAATACCAACCAGAAATATCAGACAAGGTCCTGGAGAAAGATGAAATCCTCCAGGCAAACATATGCAGCCTCATCTTCTTATTCAAAACATCCAAGCATCACCAAGGACCGATATCCCTCTTACTCTCAGATAATACAAATTAGTGAACACATTTCAACACAAACACCAGCTCCCATTTCCTTTCAAGCCAGTAGACTTGACTTTGGGTCTATGACAAATCTGCCTGCAACAATGCTGCACTGATAATCAGTTTAGACCATCTGATAGCTACATGCCAGGTAACAGCTCTTCACTTATTTTATTTGGATTTGGTTTTCATACGTCAAAATATCATGGATCCAAAGTTTCCCTTGTGGGTCATAGGTCACCAGATCCAGGATGCAACAGTGGGATTTTCCCCAGACTGTTACTAATTAGCTGGAGACCACATGTTCCAGGGAAATAAAAAACAGAAAGGACAGGAATTTGTATTTCGCTTTAGGCAGAGAGGCAAGGATACTTTATGTAGGACCCTCTGTGTAAGAGGTATAGTTTAAAATAGAGTCCAGCATGAATACAGAGCATGAAATGTCTTCTCTCTATCGGAAAGAAAAGGAGTTCATGGACATCTGTACTGTTTCCAGAGAAGAAATGAAGGGAGGGCGATTATATCATCTCAAAAAGTATAAATAGAATTCTACAATGAAACTTAAGAAGAAGACACAACTGATGAAAAGGAATCATAAGATAATCAGATGATTGCTTGTCTCAAATTCAAATTGTAGAATGAATGAAGAAATCAGAAACACCATTGGGTCAGGTTAGGAAGAAGTAACAAATAGCCTCTGAGGGTAGGGTTTCCACGCAGGGAGACTGTAGAGGTTGGAAACAGTGCATGATAGGAAATACCCCAAAAGGGTAGCAAAGCAAAACAATAATAATTGATAATAATAATAATAATGGCAGAGTAAATATGTAAACAGCTATAGAAGTCTCTGAAAATATGCCTCAGTCAGTAGAATACCTGGGTCCTAAGCATAGAGTCATAATTTGGAATCCCCAAAACCCATTGAAAATCTGAACATAAGGAACAAAGGTAAGCAGAGTGGGGCAGAGACAGGGAGATACCTGGAGCTTGCTAAGCACCCAGGCTAGCCAGACAAGCTAGCTCCAGGTTTAGCAAGACACCCTATCTCAGAGTAAAAAAAAAAAAAAGAAAAAAAGAAAAAAATGGAGATTGAAGAAGGAACCCAAACATCAAGCTCTGGACTCAACAGGCAAGTGTTTACACTCCCTCACACAGCTGCATACCTCCACACATGTGCACATGCATGTACACACAGAGGCACATACACCCACGTGGCTATATACATGTAGCTTGCCAAAAGTTAAAAAAATACAAATAAGGAGAAGCTTTAAATATAAGAGAAAATGACTGTTAGGAGGGCGAGGCACTAGTGAGACAGGCTGCATTGCTGAGCAAAAACGACTTCTAGGAAAAGAGACAAAGGAGGAGAAGGGCAAAGGGATACAGAGAACCTGGAGAAGAGACACGTTAAGGATATTCTCAACAACTTAGTCACAGACCTTTTGGCCATTTTACTAAAGCCTCAAGCTGAAATGTGTGCTGAGATTGAGGACATCCACAGCAGAGGGCTAAAGACATTGGGATGAGCATAATCCAAATCCACTGTCGGGAATTTTTTATTAAAAAAAAAAAACAAAGAAAAACAAAAAAACTTAAAAAAAAAATTAGAACATAAAGTGGTGGTGTTAGAGGCTGCCAGATCTGGGAATGGTTGGGGGAAAGGTGAAGATGGTGAATATGATCAAAATATGTTGTATAAAATTATCACGGAGGACTCATCAGGTTATATTTGGAATATATATTCATGAAATAATAATTGATGAGAAGGAACCCGTGACTTTGAAGGAGGGCGGGGAAGGGTGTAATGGGAGGGTTTGGAGGGAGGAAAGGAAAGAAAGAAATGTGATTCAATTACAGTCTCAAAAATGAACAAAATTAGAGAAGAAAAAAGAGAAACCAACTTAAATGTAAGGGCAAAGCTATACTAAGAAGTGGAAGAATATGAGCGAGAAGGGTGGGGTGGAGCAAAGGGGCCAAAAGTTTTTAACGGAATTTTTGAAGCGGCTTCATTGTTCTTGTTGTGTAAACTTGGGTTCTATCAGTTGGAAATCATGGAAGGTGGGGCCTCCTGCAGTTATGTTTTGACTGTGAGCCCAGCCTTTAATAGCTGAGCCATCTCTCCAGCCCCAGCCTCTTGTTTTTCACTTGGTATTAGGGACCCAGTTAAATGCCTACGGCTGAGGCACTCAGGCTCCAGTGAGAATTTCCTGCTGTTGTGTGGCTAAATGGTCACAGTGCCAAACTGGATTCTAAATATTTGTGTTTATGCCCACAGATTAGCTTTTTCTCTTAAAAAAAAATCGGCAATCTAAAATGTGACAGAAAAAGTCATTTGGAGCTAAACAGTAACCAACAATGACCTCCGTGTATGTAATTAATCTTCTACAGATCAAATGAACATGATTTCACCACAAGGCATACTTGCCAACTGATAGGGAAGAGAGGATGTGGCTGAGTCAGATTTTCCTGGTGGGTAGGATATGAGATGGATAAGATGGATATGAAGAGACTTCTGCAGAAAGCTCTGATAGGTTCAGAGGGGAGAATTAGTAGCCATGTGGTTCTGACTAATAAGGCAGATAGGTATTTGGAGACTGAATAAAGGGATATTCAGAGAAAATCTTCAGCTGATAGAGATATATTGGGAGTGATGGTGATGGTGGGTGTCCCCCCAAATCAACTCTCAGGTTCTGAGTATTTCTCCAGCTCCACCAGAGCTTTCTGGAGGCCGCTGAGCAGTTCCAGCAAAAGCACATGAACATGGCTTGGCATATGGTTCAGCTGGATATGTGTTTGCTTTGGAAGCGTGAAGAGATGAGTTTTGCCATGGTAGCTCATAGAAAAAGTAGACTACGGTGGCACATGATTGAGGCCTTAGTACCTGAGAAGTCTTAGCCCTGGGGGTTGATGGCCAGCCAACATTGCTTAGATGGTGAGCCACAGGTCCCACTAAGAGATCCTGTCTCAAAACCTAAGTTGTCCCAAACTCCAAATGGACAGCTTTGGGCAGCCTCTGAGGAGTGCTCACTGAGGATGTCCACTGACTTCCACATGCAAGCAAACACACAAAGAAAGTGAAAGAAGAAAGGGGGGAAGAAGAGAGGGGAGGGGAAGGGGAGGAGGAGAAAGGGAGGGGAGGAGGAGAGAGGGAAAGGAGGAGGGGGGATAAAAAAACCAAACAGAGGAAGGAGAGAGGGATGAGAATCAGGGAATGGAGGAAGTCAAGAAGCAAAAGTATCAACCATTTACCTAAGAATTTCATGAAGTCATTGTTTTTAACAGCTGAGTAGTACTCCATTGTGTAAATGTACCTCATTTTCTCTATCCACTCCTCTGTTGAAGGACATCTGGGCTCTTTCCAGCTTCTGGCTGTTACAAATAAGGCTGCTATGAACATAGTGGAGCATGTGTCCTTGTTATATGTTGGAGCATCTTTTGGGTATGTGCCCAGGAGTGATATAGCCGAGTCCTCAGGTAATGCTGTGTCCAATTTTCTGAGGAAGCATCAGACTGATTTCCAGAATGGTTGTATCAACTTGCAATCCCACCAACAGTGGTGAAGTATTTCTCTTTCTCCACATCCTTGCCAGCATCTGCTCTCACCTGAGTTTTTGATATTAGCCACTCTGACTTGTGTGAGATGGAATCTCAGGGTTCTTTTGATTTGCATTTCCCTGATGACTAAGGATGTTGAACATTTCTTTAGGTGCTACTTGGCCATTCGATATTCTTCAGTTGAAAAATTCTTTGTTCAGCTCTGTACCTCATTTTTAGTAGGGTTATTTGATTCTCTGGAGTCTAACTTCTTGAGTTCTTTGTATATATTTGATATTAGCCCTCTATCACATGTAGGATTGACAATGATGTCATGAAATTCTTAGGCAAATGGATGGAACTAGAAAATATCATCCTGAGTGAGATAACCCAATCACAAAAGAACACACGTGATATACACTCACTGATAATTGGATATTAGCCCAAAAGCTTGGAATACCTAAGATGCAATTCACAGACCACATGAAGCTCAAGAAGAAGGAAGACCAAAGTGTGGATGCTTTGGTCCTTCTTAGAAGGGGGAACAAAATCTTCACAGGAGGAAATATGGAGGTAAAATGTAGAGCAGAGACTGAAGGAAAGACCATTCAGAGACTGTCTCAACCTGAAGATCCATCCCATATACAGTCACCAAACTCAGACACTATTGTGAATGCCAAGAAGTGCATTCTGACAGGAGCCTGATATAGCTGTCTCCTGAGAGGTTCTGCCCTGCCAGAGCCTGACAAATACAGAGGCGGATGCTCTGAACCAACTGTTGGACTGAGTATGAGTTTCCCAATGGAGGAGTTAGAGAAAGGACTGAAGGAGCTGAAGGGATTTGCAACCCTATAGGAAGAACAACAATATCAACCAACCAGACCCCCCAGAGCTCCCAGAGACTAAATCACCAACCAAAGAGTACACATGGTGGGACCCATGGCTCCAGCTGCATATCTAGCAGAGCATGGCCTCATCGGGCATCAATGGGAGGAGAGGCCCTTGGTCCTGTGAAGGCCCAATGCCCCAGTGTAGGGGAATGCCAAGGTGAGGAGATAGGAGTGGGTGGGTGAGGGAACACTCTCACTGAAGTAGGAGGAAGGGGATAGGATAGGGGATTTCTGGGAGTGGAGGGGAAACCAGGAAAGGGGATAGAAAGATAAATAAATAAAATATTCAATAAAAAAGAAGCAAAAGTAGCCCTCCTGCATGCTGCAGCTGTAGGTATGCACCTCCTGCCCATGTAGGTGAAGCTCGGCGTCAAACCCAGAGTTTGCTGTATTCTAGACAAGCATTACTACCAACTGAGCTACAAAAGTTCAAAAAAAATGAAGCTGCACAGTCTTTAAGTCTGAGTTGTTTTCTTCATTAATTCTTCTTCTTGCCAGAGTTCCCACCCAGGCACTGGAAGAAGACTCCAAGAGCATTAGGAAGCCCTGATAAGAGTCCTATTTCCTAGGATCTGGACTTGCTCCTTGGGATCTATGCTGACGTTTAAATACTTTCCACTGGTCTCAAAGTGTATATCTGATTTAGTGAACTGCCACCCAGCAGAATATTCTAAGAGTTGGCATCGCCGGATGTTCCTTAAACATTGATATATGATACAGAGAATAATGCAGGGTTGTTTTAATTATTCTATTAAAGTAAGCCATATCTGAAGTTAATCCAGGATGCTCTCTCCTATGCAGAACAAGTCCCCCTCTGTGTGTGTGTTTGAATCTAATCCAACTGCACACATTTTTGCTTGTTTTGTTTTGTCTTCATTTGAGACAGAGTCTTTCTACATAGCCTTGGCTGTCTTGGAAGTCATTATGTACACCAGGCTTGCTGTGAGTTCATGTTGACACTCCTGCCCCTGCCTCCTGAGTCCTAGAACTAAAGGCATGCATTACCACATTCAGGCTACCTACCTCTTCTACATAAGCAGGGAGAGTCCTCAGTAAATCTAGCAATGCTAAATCTAGCTAGATCAGATTTTCTCTGCCCTGATTTCTCTTGTGTAGCGTGTTCTTACTGAGCATGAGCTTAACACTTAGAAAATACATCTTCTAATGTATTTTCTTACATTTAGAAAATAAAAATAATTGTGCCTATTGAAAATAAAACCAATGAGAGTAAAGGCAAGTTAGGCAAACAAAAATATCAAAATAAGACTGGGGATGCCACGCACTACCTCATAGGACAGCTAATTTAATTACTGAAGAATGAATAAATGAAACCTTCTGGCCAGCCAGACCTTATTTTGTGGGTACTGGCAAGTCTGTCTCTGTTATTTAATTAACAGAAGTGAAGCTAGCAGGAAAAGGTTCAGTTTGCACTTTCAGAAAATAAATGATATCAGTGGTCACGTGTGTGGACAGAAGACCAAAAGCAGCCATTAAAACAACACTTCCAACCCAACGGGGTTTTATAACCACTCAACACGCTAGAGAAGCCATGATTCTGACAAAAGGAAGGGTACCGCCAGCCACAAGCCAGCGCTCTGGATTTAGCCTGGAAAGAATCGTTTCGCTCTCCTCACTTTTCTCCAAGCTTAAATCTGCTGTACCTCAGGAAAGAAAAATAAACCCACCTCCCAGCGCTGACCAAGATAAAATTAAAGGCAAATATACTTACATCCATATACACTCATGGATCTTCATCCTCGCTGTGTATTTACACGCATATGTATATTTATTTACGTTCTGCCTGCGCAATTACGCAGTCCTGAATGAGGATGGTGTCCAGAGACGTACCCTTAAAGGAGACCACAGCCTGAGAAGATGGCTTGAGGGCTAACAGCAGGGGTCTTTTTATTCTCAGCTCCAGTAGTACTTGGTGCTAAGTTGTTCTTTGCTGGGAGGACTGTACTGGGAATGTGAGGACTGTAGTGATCACAACGGAAACCATGGTCCAGGCACAGTCTGCAGTCTCAGCCTTTTCCCCTCCTCCAATTGTGACAATCCAAAAGAAAAAACAAAAAAAAAAAAACAAACGAACGAAAAAACAGACATTTTAAAATGTCCTCTGGGAAGCAAAATTATCCTCCGCTGAAAACCGCTGGGCTAAATTCTAGTATGAAAAATCTTAAAGAATCTGGGATAGTTGATACAGACTGAGAATGAGAAAAAACGTTATTGACTGAATTTCTACAATCAAAGTACAGCTTATGAGAATTTTCAAGTTTTATTTGACCAATTCCTTTTTCTGTGTGTGGGGTTTTTTTTGTTTTTTTGTTTTTTTTTTTTTTTTTTGCTTTTGTTTTCTGAATAGTGCCTCGTTTTGTAGGTCAGGCTGTTATAGAACTCACAATGTAGTTCTGCTCTTAAACTCCTGGCAATCCTCCTGTCTCAAAGTCTCGAGTTCTGGGATTACAGTTTCACATTATTTCATCAGGATTGCCTCTTTTTTTTCTTATTATTCATGTTATTTTTCTTGATCGTAAACTACTGAGTCTCTGTGGGTGTGTGTCATTGCTTGCGTTTTTTAAATATCATATACATGTAGATAATAAATAGATATTCACTGACTACACAGGCGGTTCTGGTCAAAGATCACATTCAGAAAAATCTCCAAGGAACTATGTCGGACATGGTTCTTACACAGTCTTTATTTCTTCTTAGAGAAGGTAATTTACTATGACTATGAGTCCAAAGCATTCACCAAGCCTGAAATTCCAGTTTTCCAGCCACTGCTGTGTAAAGGGTCATACGCCGTTAAAATTCCCTGCCTGAAGGCTTTCCCATGCCCCTTGGATGACTGAGATCGATGTAAAACCTGCATCTCTTCACTGCCCACTTGACCCAGGCACAGTCCACTTTCTCTTCTACCCACCATACTTTCTGCAAGAGGCATTCAAGTTTAATGATTTAGAAAACAACACATAGACCAAAGGCTACAATTACCCTTAGCAGAATATCTCCAAATGGGGCTCTGGTAAGTCTGACCAATAAGTTTAAACCATTTTAAGAATCCCAAAGCTTTCCTTTAACACTTAGATCACATCAAATGAGAGTGATCATTTATTGGATAATACGTTGAGATCACCATTACATGTCTGCCACAAAGATGCTGCATGTTAATCACGGTAATGTCTACTCTTATCTTCAATAAACTAGGTCCTTTTAATAGGAATACATAATCAATTTTTGGGAAGAGGAGGGCCAAGAAGCTTGACAGGGCTTCAGATTATCAGGTGCCCTTCTATGTGATTATCCGTGAGACCAGGGAAAGTCTGAAGACTGAGAGGACCCAGATTGATTCTGATAATGCATAAACAGACTGAATCCTAACCTTTTGTACTAGAGAGATGCTTAGTCAGGAAAGTACTTGCCTTAGAAACCATAAGGACCTAAATACAATTCATGTCCAGAATGCATATATTTTTAAAAAACACAAGGTATAGTGGCATGTACTTATGACCCTAGCTCTGGAGAAGCAGAGACAGGCAAACCACTAGGGCTTACTGGCCAGCCAGCCTAGTTTAACTAGTGGTGAGTTCTAAGTCACCAAGACATCTGTCTCAAAGAGAAGAAAAAGTGGGAGTGCCTAAAGTTTGACATTCACATGCCAATACATGTGCATGTACACTGAACACACAGACACACACACACATACACACACACACACACAGTACAACACATACAACTAACCTCCTTGTGGTTGTCCTTAAGCAGTGCTAGGATCAAGTACCTACTCAGAGATGCCCATATTCCTCCCAATACAAAGAGGGGGAATGCCACAGCTCCTATAGGTACAGAAGGGTTCCCTATGCCTGTGTGGCAGCAATGGACCAATTGGGGGACTCTGGTCCTTCTTCCCTCTGCACCTTGACTTCTAGTCCTTAGTTACCTTTGACTCTTTTCCACAGGGACCAAGACAAAGATCCAGGCTGTCAACACTTCCCAGCATTGTCTTCCAGATCCTTTGCTGCATGAAAGCTCAGGCTACATGCTTCCTCCTGTCAAAACGGAAGCTACAGAGATGTGTAGACTTTCAGTCCTGTCATCCAGAGCAGGTGAAATTTGTGATCACTCTTTTCCAACTGCCACAGGTTGAATGTGCCCTCCCAAACTCATGGTGAAACCTAATTCCTCCATAGATGTGTTGATGGTATTTGAAAATGGGGCCTTTGGGTGGTAATTATCATTCAGTAAAGTCATCAGAATAGCATCTCCATGGGGCAGGGAGAACTGGCTCCATTTATAAGGAACTGGATCAAAGGCCTGAACTAACATGTAATCTGTCTCTCCATTAGGTGCCCTTGGCCAGTCACGTAACACAGGGAGTAGACACCAGCGCCATGGGTTTGGACTTCTTAGTGTAAATGATGTGCACATGTACATGTGTTGATACATATGTGTTCACACATGTGTGTGGCTCTGTGTGCATACAAAAGAAGGGAGATGCCCACAGCATGTATCTCCTTCAACTGTTCCCTGCATTGTGTATTAGGGTGGGGTCTCTCACTCCAAGCCAGAGCTCACCTACTCTTGTAGTCTGTCTGTCTTGCTCCTGATCTCTAGCTTTCCAACAATGGTAATGTTGGGTGGGCTGCCCTATGTATCTAAACCCAAGTCCTCAGGGCTGTTAGGCAAGCACTTTACTCACTGAGACACTTTTCCAGCCCCTAAATCTCTGTTCTCTACAAAACCCCCAGACGACTGGTGTTCAGCAATAGCCATAGACATAGGGAACTTAGACACTAGCCTTCAAAAGTAGGCTTCTATTGGTTTGTTGTATTTCTATGAAGTCTTCCTTTATGTCTTCCTAGGATTCGAACTCTACTTTGTCTTCCTTTCATTCTGACAGCCCATCAGATAAGGGGAAACGCTACTATGACAGACTGTGAAAATGCTCTGTCTTGTGAAAACATTCGGACTCATCTTCCAGGGCTGCTTTCAAGCTTCCACTTGTGTAAATAAGTCGGAAGATGGGAAATGCTTTTCATAGCCCAAATTGGCTTTTACAGAGGATCTTATCAATTAAAAGATGACAACAGAGGCATGGTCAAGGTCAAGGAATCCCACCTCATCCAGAAGACAGGATGGTACTACTCGACCAGGGAGAGTTAACAGGATTCTTTCCAAACCCAGGGCTGAAGCCTCAAGGTCAGAAACAAAAAGAATGCCAGGATTCTGGGCCAAATTGGCAACTGAGGACATAAGCAAGAAAAACTGAGAATTTGCAAGCTCACTTTGTGGGGCTTCTGTCTTTCCACGTGGGAGCCATCATGCCCCCATTACAGTTAGCATGATTTTCCAATTTCAGTGGAATCAATGTCAGCTGACACTGTCTTTGGCTGGGGAGAAGGAGGGTACAGAAAGGTATGTTATGGCAGAATCAGCAACACTTAGGGTATTCCCTAAAAGAAAACGCTTTTCTGGAGAGACCTTAGATTAATAATGATAATGATAATAATTATAATAATAATAAAATTCCTTTTTTAAAATGTCTTCAGCAACAGAAAATTTTTCTCTTTACAAAAGAAGATTTAGTAAGAAAGAAAAATACTGTGGTCCAGCAAATGACGTAGGGGGTTTGTGGGGTAATTGTGGCTCCTGGAGTTTATAGCTACCCATGTAGAGAGTGGGTAGTTTCTGATTGCTTTGGAATTTAAGGTAGTTCTGTGGGTTCTATTTTCTCCCATTTGTACATCTTTTCTTTTGCTGAAATTATTGTAAGGATTTGGCAAAGAATGTAGGAGACATTTAAAATATTATAGGCAAGAAGTCTAAAACAAATGTAAGCTGGTGGCTGGCGGAGAGGGAGGGGTTAATGACGAACACAAGTACTTCCAGGTGTAAAGAGTGGGGAGTCTCTCTGCCAGGAAGGAACTAGCCAGTCAGCATCTTCCAGCAGGGGACTCAGCAACAACCATATGCATGTACTTATTCTAAAGCTGAGAGTTAGGGATGGGCACATGGCTCAGTGGGTAAGAGCACTTTCTTCAAAAACTTGAGTTTCAAGATCCCAGAAGCAAAGTAGAGAGCCAGTCATGACTTTACATAAACCTATATCCTCCGTGGAGGGAGGAAGATCACCAGGACTTGCTAGCCGCCAAACAGCTCCATGCTTAGTGAAGATGCCGTGACTCTAAAGGAAAGGAGCTGAAGTCCCAGTGGCCATTTTCCAGCCTGTGCATGTGCATATGCACCTACATTTATACATGAATATACCACACATGCATAGATCATACAACATACATCCATGTGCATGCATATATTGTATTACACAGTCTTTTTTACATAACGCAAGATGTGTCTATTACCAATCCCTCATAGCATTGATGAGAAAAATCAGAAATGCTCTTAAGTCTGGATCTTTTAGCTCTGTCCAAGTTATAAGTAGAATATAATGAGCGATGCCTTTCTGAGGACTACCTGCTTGTAAGAGGACATTGGTATAGATGGCTCACTCATGGGATATATAGGTAAAATGTCACAGGAAACATGAGTCACGTGTCTATTGAAAGTGGTCATATTTTTGGAGGATAGACTTTTAAAATAATGCCCTTTGCCCAAAGAATGCACTGGAATTATCTAACATTTCCAAAAGAATAAGTTACATAGGACTTCCTCTAAGTCTTGGGGGTCATTAGGTCATAGGCCCTAGGGGAGAACCTAGCACTATTATTCTGCTAAATGGGTACCTATTATAGCTGCTCCCTGCTCCTGATCTCAGTCCTAATCAGAGACCTCTTTTGAAGCAGACAAGATTCACAACTGGTCAACATGCAGAGAATAAGGGACTGGAGTTCCCAGCTCTGAGCGGGGTGTCTGTATCACCATCCTCCACTCAAAGCTCAGCGATCATCCTGGAAAAAGGCATGGGAAGTCGTGGGAAGACTGTAAAAGTCACAGGGAACAGACATCTACAGAGAAGCAGAGTGATGTTTGCGGGACTCTCCATATATCCATTGCATGCATGAGCTGTCAATGCATGTGACTGCGTGAAGAACATCAGCACAAAGTCACGCTGGCCAAAATCCCAGCGTGAATGAAGGAGGGACTGATGAAGTCCTGCTGCTATATGAGGAATTACGGGAAGGTGACCTCTGCATAGCGACCCATGCATCAGTAGATGCTCCCACACCTGTGAACATACACGCAATGTCAAGAGGACTAAATGGGATTAAAAAGAAAAAAAGAAAGAGTGCATGAAGTTGAAAAGGAAAGTAGTGGATACATAAGAAAGGAATTACAGGGGAAGGAACAAGGGGTGGTTTGATCAAAACACATTATATGCATGCATAAAGCCCTCAACAGGATAAAAGAGATTATAAAAAATAAAGTTAGAGAGTGACCAAAAATCCCCAATACCTTCTTCCCCATCTCCCTCTTCCTTCTCCCTCTTCCTTTTCTGCCTCTCCCTCCCCCAAAACACACACACACACACACACACACACACACACACACACACACACAGAGTGAATGGAGAAACAGCAGTCAGATGAACGAGTGTCTCGCTCTCCGTAGTTTATGCTTGGATGCCTCATCTTACATTGTCTTGCTTCCCTTACTTCTACTGTGATAAAATACTCTGATCGAAAACCACTTAGGCGAATGGGTTTAGGTCAGCTTGCATGTCCCAGTCTACCAGCGAGCGAAGTCAGGCCAGGAACGCAAGCGGGAACCTAGAGCAGAAACCATGGAGAAACTCTGCTTCCTGACTTGTTTGCCAACCCACACTAAACTAGCTTTCTTACTACCTCCCACCAATACCTGCTCAGTGGGCTGGACCTTCTTAGATCAATCAGCCATCAAGATAATGCTCACAGACTTGCCCAGTTACCTGTCTGATCTAAGCAATCCTTCAGCTGAGACTCCTTTTGCAGATGACTCTAGGTCATGTCAAGTTGACAGTTACAACTACCTGGGAGCCACATGTCCCTTAAGCTCTACAGTAGAGCCCTGAACACGCCGAATCTGTGAAGTGTTTCTCTGGCACTTGTTAATTTGGGGATTTGTGGGAATATCATGTGGCTGTGTGGACATGGCTGATGTGTGGGACCACGTAACACCTGCCACATGGCTCACTGGAAACATATCTGCTGTCACACTTAACACTGTGTGCTACAGTTCTTCACATGTCTTTTCTCCCACCTGCTGCTTCTTTTAGCTGGAAGTCATGAGCTACTCCTCCCCATCTCTCTGCACTCCGCCCCCCACCAAAGTCACACAATACTTAGAAAAGTCTCATTCTTTACTGAGTTCAATAATCTGTACTCATTCTTGTAGCAGTTTGTCAATGTGAAGACTTTGGACCAAGGGTAGCTTATTCAGAAGAATGCAAGCATGAGGTCCCACCTAGAACTGACCTTAATACTTGCATGTAATTTAAACAGTATAAAGGCAAAAAAGGAGGAGGAGGGAAGGGATAGAAGATTAATGGGGGGGGGGAGATGGGAAAGGGGGATGGCATGTGAAATGTAAATAAATAAAATAGCAAAGAAAAAAAGAAAAAAAGAAAAAAAGATACTTAATGTGGGAGAAATGTCTTCTGAAATCTTCAGTGAAAGCAACATCTAGATATCAAACTATTCAAATTCAGCAATAAAATGGGCAAGACAAGGTTGAAAAAAAAAAAAGCAACAACAAAAACAGCAGCAGCCACAGCCACAATGGTGGTTTGAAATAGTAAATTATGCATTGGAGAGGCAGAGACAGATAGATCCCTGGGGATTTCTGGACACCCAAGCTAGCCTATAATCAATGAGCTCAAGACCAATGGGAGACCCTGTATCAAAACATCTGATGGACAACTCCTGAGGATTAAATACCCAAGGTTGATCTCTGGTCTTTACATACATCCATATGCTAATGCACAGAAGTACACATGCAGCCACACAAATATACACATGAGCACACATGCGTGCACACACACAAAACAAATATTTTTAGAATAGTCTCTCATAGAAGATAATAGATGTGTATTATTTATGATAGATAAAGCAGGTCCTGTTGCAATAACCTGACTCTCCTCTGACTATCAATTATCAACTTGACAAAATATTGTGTCATCTGAGAGCTTGACTTCTGGGCATGCCTGTTGGGGGCTATCTTGTTTGTTTTAACTAAGGAGTGAAAAGCTACCCACTATGGGTGGCATCAACCTCCAGGAATTCTGGACTGTACAAGCACAGAAAGGGATCTACGCAGCAGTATTCATTCATTGATCTCTGCTTATGAACTGTGGATGTACTGTGACTGAGTGCCTTAGGCATCATCACCATGATGGGCTGTAACCTGGAACTGTGAGCCGGAATAAACCTTTGCCTGTGTTAAGTTGGTTGGTCAGGATATTTTGTTTCAGCAACACTGAAAATGAACTAAGATGTCTCCTAATCTTCAAAACATTTTTATTAGAGACATGGTTGAGAAGACAGGTGTATACATACACATGTAAATCGCTAGCTCTTTGCCCTTTTGACAATAAGCAAAGGAGCCAGAGGTGATCACAGAGGGAGCTATTGGACTCTCAAGCTAAATAGCTTGCCTGGAAATCCCCATCTGCTCCATTGTTGCAAGCCACATCTTTGAGATATTGGTAAAATTGATTGTATTAGAACAAATCCCAAGGCTATTGTTGTAGTGAGCTTTCTCTTCCGGGTGTGGTGTTCTCCTGAGAAACCATGTCCTTCATCCATAACAAGGAAAAGGCTCTCTAATGCACACCTCACACTGTCAGCCACTAATCAAATCATTGGATCAACTGCTTCAGTATCCATAAAAATATAGCCATTCTTCTCAGAAAGGTGACATGGAGAGAAGACGTGACCGTTCTAACTTAAGGTCCAGGACTTGTCACATTTCGCTCATATCTCACAAGGACCCCCTAACCCTTTGTGTATAATGACTTGGACAGATCCAAGTGACACACTTCCTCCCCAGGAGCCCAAGATCATCCTCCCTCAAGAACTACAGGTTGGAACAATAGCCCAATTGTTAAAGAGATTGCAAGCATGAGAACCTGAGTTCAGTTCTCAGAACCCAAGAATCCATGTAAGAAAAACTTGGTATGGTTTCCTGTGCATATAATCCCAGTGCTAGGAAGATGAACTCAGGAGGATCTCTGGGTTCACTGGCCATTCAGACTTGCCTACTTGATAAGTCCAAGCCAGTGAGAGACTCTGCCTCAGAAACAAAGTAAGTGGTACCTGATTAAAGATAGCTCAATTTGTTCTCTGCCTCCACACTGAATAAAACATGACTCTCATAGTCTTGAGCATTTGAAAACTTGGTCCTCTATTGATGGTGTGGTTTGAGGAGGTTAAGGAGGTGTGGCCTTGCTGCAGGAAATGTCACAAGGGGAAGGTTTTAAGAGTGCAATTTCAAGTTCCCTCTCTCTGTTCTATGCTGGGGATAAGATAGAGAGTTCTCAGAGTCCTGCTCCAGCAGCTGTGCTGGCCTGCTGCTGTGCCTCCCTGCTGTGATGGATTCTTGCTCCTCTGCTGATGTAAGCCCAAATAAACTCTTCCTTGTACAAGCTGCCTTGGTCATATTGTTATCACAGAAATCCAAAAGTAATACAAGGGAGTTCTCTGATCTCTTTTGTTATTTTATTATTATTGGTGGTGGTGGCGTTGTAATGGTTTTTTTCGATTCTCAGTTTAGAACTAATAATAGTCTTACAGGTATGTATAGAACCCTTCCTCTGGTAGACCTAAGTAAGATTGTTCCAACTTACCAAATGTTGAGGTAGCATGCATGAGATCCCTAGATCCAAGCAGCAAGGACAGAAACAAGATTAAAGAGTCCCCTCCCTGAGTTAGGAGGGTTCTGGACTCTTCCTTGACAATACCAACATGCTGCCCCTGGCTTACCAGAAACAGTAGGATGAGCTGAGGAAATGTGGCCTCAACACTTTCAGAATCATTCCAGAAACCAAGACCTCTCCAGAAGTTGGTTCTTGATGGCTAATAGCTGCCTCTTCCCTCTGGCTCCACAAGACAATGTCAGACTGCAGAGGATAGGCATAAAACAAGCAATGAGATGGGACAGAGACAGTGGCTGTCAGAGGGGACAAGAGGAGCCAGTGATTCCTGCCATAAACAAATTAGAGAATATTAAATACACATATGGCCTGCCGAGCATTTATTTTCTCAGGGTTACTTAGCCAGGTTGGAAAACAAAATCCTGAAATTACTGCCAAGATAACCGAGATGGGGTGAGGACTTTTCCCCCTAATAATTCTTCTCCTATCTGTTCATCTTAGGTCAACAAACACGCTGTGACTGACAGGTTAAAATGTTTAAGTTAACCCCGCTCTCACACAAACTGTTTTAAGTTTTCCAGGAGAAGAGAACACTATAAAACCATCTAATAAACCTCGTTCCATCTTCCCATTTTCAAACTCTCTTCCCATCTTTCCTCTGAGTCTTTTCTAAGAGGAGTTGCATGCAGTGGCTTTTATCATGACTACGGTCATCACTTAGCCCGCGAACATGAGCCTTGTGAGCCCCACAAGTAACCATGTGCTTTTAGTCAAATGGAGAAACATACAGAATTCTAATAAATGTCAGGGTATACGGAGGAAGGGGAAAGTACATTAGTACTGGTAACTACCACTCTTACTCTAATGTTCCATGCCATGGACTTGCTAAAGAGAACAGAACTATGAACAGTGTTGGGGAGAAAAATTGAAAGACTCTCAGCCCTGCTGAGGAGAATTTACAGTGAGGCTAAAGCATGACCATTAAACCCAGGTGTGTAGGCATCAATTTTTGTAACCTACTTTTAATGAGGATTCAACCTGTCCTCTAGCCCACCACCCAGCAGAGGTAGTGGAAGAGAAAAGTTAGTAGGAAATGGGGGAAGTGGGCCTGTTCAGCAATAGTTCTTTGAGGGCGAACTCGATCTTCTTTCTCAGTAGTTCAGTTTGGTAGCAAACAGCAAATACGAATAAGCAGCAATGGTATAGTCCTCTAGGCAGACAGACACGAGGCAGAAACCAGCAGATGTAGTTCAGTCCTGAAGAAATTGCCAGGCTTGCTAGCCAGACTGAGGAGAGGCTGCAGAAGTCCCAAGCTGCCACAGGAGCCTCATGAGCAGTTCTTGTCAAGTTTCTCTCAACGGCAGCACTATCAAAAGTTGAGCTCAACAACACTATATAAGGCAAACCAATACATGCATGTCTTTAGTTAAGAATAGGAAGGTGGAACAAATCAAACTAATGCTCAGTGCTTGCCTCCCACTGTCTGTGGGTCATGTTTACACTCTGTCAACAAGAGTCCTTTCATGTGTTTGCTATATCCAAATATCCTTTTGCCTGTGTCTACTTCAGGAGCAGTGTTCAGTCTGGCACTGTCTGAACACACCACTGTACGGAAGCAGAATGTGAGGTGCCCCCCTCCCCTTTGCATGGTTTATGCATATTTAATAATCTATCTTGACTGAACACTTGGTTCATCATTTAATCATTCATACCCCACCTCCAGTAACACGTTTTCTTTTTTTTCTTTTTTTTCTTTCTTTCTTTCTTTTTTTTTTTTTTATTTTCGAGACAGGGTTTCTCTGTGTAGCCCTGGCTGCCCTGGAACTCACTCTGTAGACCAGGCTGGCCTCGAACTCAGAAATCCTCCTGCCTCTGCCTCCCAAGTGCTGGGATCAAAGGCGTGCGCCACCACCGCCCAGCCAGTAACACATTTTCGATGATGAAAACAAGTGTATTTTTGCAAATAGTTAGAAGCAGACTGCTGGAAGACTCCAGGGTCAAATGACTTCAAAGTTCAGGAAAATAACACTGGTATAAATTATCAGCTTAACTAATTTTTCTCCTATCATGCACATTAGCATTGATTAGAATGAGCTACATAATTCTCATACTTTCCTGTAGACGCTGGAGAAAACTAATCATTCAAAAACTCATGTTCTAGAAATTACAATTGCTAGATTATATCAGGTAGTATGCTATTTAATTGTTGCCAGTTTGACACCTTGGAATAGAGATTATTGATAAGAAATTGCCTATATGGGGGATTACTGTGATCATTAATTGATATGACAAGACTCAACCCACTATGGGGAGCATCATTCCATGAGCAAGGAGACGGGAGAATTCCTGAAACTCACTAGCCAGCCAGCCTAGACAAACTGTGAACTCCAGATTCAGTAAGATATCTTATCTCAACAAATCAGGTAAATAAGTGGCTGAGAAAGACACTTGATCTGGTCTCTGGCCTATGCATGTACACAAGTGAACACACAGACACACAGACACACACACACATGCACGCACACACGCACAAACACACACACCCTACACTTACAACATTTTTAAGGATGAGGAAATAATATTATGCCCATTTTACAGATGGAAAAACTAAGGTCTAGATTTTCTGTTCTTGGGCCTCATAACCAGTAAATTCTGGAAACAAGACTGGAATCAGCAATCTGACAGAGTCTAAGTTGCTAGCTGCCAAATTCTGAGCCCCCTCACACAGCACCTGGTACATATTTAAAGCTCAATAAACAGCAGCAGATGTTGCTCTACTCAATGTTATTATGACACCAAAAAGAAGAAGGAGATGATTTGGAAGCAAAGCACCCATCTGAAAAAGCACCAATTTAAAATAATAAGACTGGCAGAGTTAGAGACAGACACACTCATCACCACGACTGAGCAGTGCGAAGACCTGCCAAGCAGACCCTCTGCTTGCGAGAGCTAAAGGAATGAGTCAGGGATGTGAGTCACAGGATGAAACCCAGGAGGAGAATCTCAAGTTGGGAACCCAAAGACTCAGGGAAATGCATGGAGCATTTTTTCTCTGTTAGCTAAAGTCTCATTTCTCCCATCAGCTCCATAAGACATCTAAACAGAGTCAGGGCCCTGGTCCTCCTCCCATGGATGGTGACGACCCACTTAAGCAGATGCTCTTCTCCATCCCTAGTATCCCCTTCCAGACACCCGCTCCTCCTGTGTGTTTCCTGTCTTCTTTTCATCACTGACATACATTTGTAGATGGCTTTCTGGAATGACTTGGTTTTAAATAACCTTACAGAGCTGGCTTCTCTCCTCCTGCCAGCCTTCACTAAGGATTTCTTAGCAGTTCTCTTCCCTAGACCATCTCCCCTTCCCAGTACTACTGTGCCGATGAAGTCACATGTAAGCACACGCACGAGCATGCACGTGCACATACACACACATATGATGCACGATTAGTTCGTATAATTATTTTTATTCAGTCTTTGAAAATGTCAGACATGTATACAATGTATCTTGATTGTATCTAACTCCAACTTCTTCCTCCCCTTCCTCCTTCTCCCTCCCTCTCCAGCTTCCCTCCCCTTCCCCCCTCTCTCCTCATAACCTTCTATGCCCATTTAAGGCTACCTTCGGATAGTGACTGGTGGTGTTGGCTTGATTTTATGCAGGTTTTGTGAGATAGCTATAACTACATTGAATTGGGGTGAGCATCAGATACATCATGACCTTCAGACAGCATTTCCCAGTGCCCCTCACTGCTCTCTGCTCTCCCATTCTAACAGTCTTACTCCTTTCTCTGCAATGCTTAGCTTGCTGAGAAGGAACCAAGGCTCCTTTCCAAGGACGAACTCAGTGGTAGAGCGCGTCTCCGACAAACATAAGAGGAGCATTCTTCTAGGTGGCTCAGTCAGTAGGTAATGCGCTTGACTTATCAATGTAGGACAAGGGCTTGATCTACAAAAATCTATGTTTAAAAAAAAGGATCTAATATGGTAGCACCCATTCATAATCCCAGCACTAAGAAAACAGAGACAGGCAGATCTCTAGGCCTTCTGGTCAGTCAACTTAGCCTACTTGGTGAGCTCCAGGTCGGTGAGAGACACTGTCTCAAAAATCAAGGTGGGATCTCAGGAGATCACTGGGGGAATAAAGTGATTTCACCTGATTTGGAATCCCTAGCACCCATACAAAAGCCAGGCACAACGGGGTGTCTGGAGGTTCAATTCAGAGACAGACGGGTTTGAGGGCTTGCTGGCCAGCTTTGTGCTCTAGGTTCAGTGGGAAACCATGTCTTAAAAGGTAAAGTGGGGAGAGCTACGTTGTACCCATAATCAAACTCTGTTCTCCACAGAGGCATGGCTACATGTACATCATATGCACCATGGATATACGTATATACACGTGCACACATCTTTCAACATGGGCCAAGTTTATTCATGATACCATTTTGCAACACATGAATAAGTTTTGCATCTTAGGATAAGATCCCTAATAAGGAAAAAACATCTCCATGAAAAAAATTCAGCTTTTTAAAAATAATAATAATAATAACCTTTAAAGAAAAGTCCCATGCCGGGCGGTGGTGGCACACGCCTTTAACCCCAGCACTTGGGAGGCAAAGGCAGGCGGATTTCTGAGTTCGAGGCCAGCCTGGTCTACAGAGTGAGTTCCAGGACAGCCAGGGCTACACAGAGAAACTCTGTCTCGAAAAACCAAAAAAAAAAAAAAAAAGTCCCCATGAGAAGCAGTTAGGAGAAGGCCCTGTATTTTGCAAAGAACCATGTTCTAGACAGATGCAGATAGCTTTGGTAGTTTTCTGCTATGTGAACTCTTGGACCTGTTACATTAGGTTTCCCAATCTCACTGGATGAGCTAATAGACAGCCATTTCCTCTTCGCTAGCTCCTACAAAGCATCATATCCCGGACTCAACCCTCAGCCCAGTGCCAGGGGAAGACACCGCACTTCTGAACAAGGAATATTCCAGGACTTCTGTTCTCTAGTTTCCTTTTTATTCTCTTCCTCTGACAACTGATCAATCAATCATAAAGGAATAGCTTTCTTACAACTAGGAAGTAAGATTTTTTTTTTTATTTTCCCTGTGGCTTCCACTATCTTCATACTTTCTTGTTTTTAATTAATGGGAACACAAGTTAAAAAAAAAAACCTAGGACCCTTGAGTCTACTGAAAATCCTAAATATTCTAGGCTAGAAGATACATCAAGAGAGATCCATGTAGATGCCTGGTTAGACCTCAGGCTCTAGTGGCTGTTAGGAGCCCCATTCTGAACCTCTGACCTCTCTAGGACATAAACATCCCTCTCTATTTCTCCCATGTATACCTCTACCCCACTGATTGCATGTACCAATTTCATATCCTTCTACCTTCCTTTCTTACATTCATCCTCCAGACTAAGAATAGCCAGCCCCTCCTCCCTTCCAAACTGCCAGTTTCTGTTAGCCAATTAATAAAGCTGTAGCCAGTCCCCAAAGCAAATGCTAGGAGACTCATCAATGGGGCACCTTTATTCAAATATGATTTTCCTTCTCCAAGGTGGATTTCACGCCAAACTTTCCATTTCTCTCCTCATTCCTCTACTATTTGAATAAGGTGAGAACTGGAGAGAAAAGTGGAGACGCCATCGTTAACAGTGTCAGAAGTTGAGACTCATTACCCCTCGCTACTCCTAGGTTTCTAAACGGAGACCGTGCTGTTGCGAATATTTTCTCTCACCCAGTCTCTTTTCGTCTTCTTGCAGGGTGTGTTGAGGAGAGCAGTGAGCTGTGGTTTTCTTTCTCAGGCCAAGGCAAGCAAGCTGGATACAACTTGGAGTGCCGAAAGGCCCCTGGGCCACTCCATGGTATGCAATGAATCAGAAACTTGCTGAGGTATCGATTCACATTTGGGACATATTAAAATGAACAAGCAATCCCTGTTGTGACTTACAGTTCCGTTTTTTAAAAAATGTCTATGTCCAGACCCTGCATGTGGTCAGAATATTTAGAAAAATGCTAATGGATTATAAATAATTTAACTGATTGTTTAGATGTAATGTTGTCTCGTTCAGGGGGTATTCTTGTGTGTCTGGGGAGACACAACAGATGTTAAAGTTCTTGCAACATTAGGGACCTGAGTTTGGAAAACCAAAAGTCATATAAATAGCCAGGCATAGTGATGCAGCTTTGTAGTCCAAGTTCCTAGTGCCAGAGAGGCAGCTACAGATAGCTGGATCCCTGGAGCTCTCCTACCAAGAAGCCTGCCTGAATTGGTGAGCTCCCAGTTCAGTGAGAGATTCTGGCTCAAAAAGTAAGATGCAAAGTCATTAAGGAAGCTATTCAATGTCTTCTGGAATCCTAGACATTCAATGTCTTCTAGCTTCCCAGAAGACATTCAAACCTTTGCATTCCCCATTCACATGAGCACATGTGATAGATCAGATATTGATACAGACATACACACAGACAAAGACATAGATATTATAGATACATAGATGATATATAGATATAGATTCATAGATATATAGAGAGATGGATACATACATACATACATATGTGCATAGATGATACATTGATGCATACATACATAGATAAACATAAGATTCATGCTTATGGATATAAATATAAATATAGATATTATATGCTCAATATATATATATATATATATATATATATATATATATATATATTAGCTGGATAGATCAATGTTAGATAGATAGATAGATAGATAGATAGATAGATAGATAGATAGATAATAGATAGATAATAGATAGATGATGGATAGATAGATAGATAGATAGATAGATAGATAGATAGATAGATAGATGATAGATGCCCATTATATATGACTCAGTTCTACCACTTGCATAATGACAAGAAGACATGCTTGCCATGCTTAGTGACATCAACCCATGTCACACACAATGTACTCAGATGCCTGACACATAGTATGTGCTCAGAATGTGTTGATATTGATTACAGGTGTCCCTCAGGATTTGAGGAGGATTGACTCCAGGACCTGGACAGATACCAAGACCTGGTGAATACACAAGTACTTTGTGTATTTGCACATAACCTGTGCAAGCTTTTCCTTTCCGTTTCCGTATGTCCCATCTGGATTGCATATCCTGCCAAACATGACATAAGTGCTGGGAATCAGTGGTTACAGCATACTATCCATGGAGAAGTGACAAGGAACAGTCTGTACACATTCCGTGCAGGTGACGCCTTCTAAATAGTGTAGATCTTTGGTTGACTCTGCTGATACAGAACCTGTAGCAAGGGAGAGAGAAGACCAGTAGAAGATCTTGGAATGATAACCAATACACTGACAAGAAGTAGCGGGACAAAGCTGTCTGTCAGAATTCTTACTAAAGAAGACAAATAACTGTCTCCACAGAGTAGTGGTAGGTCTTCTACAACCAAAGATGGACCAATGGGGTGAAAGGCCAAAGGACTATCTTAGTGACGCACAAGTTCTCAAGGTTTTCTTTGTTGGAGAAACTGAGCCCCAGTCCATTTCAATTACATCTACAGAACACTGAAAGAGTATTTACTTAAAGGGAATTTTGGGGGACAAAATGAATGTTCATGGTTGAAATGAATCTAATCTGCATAAGTCAAAGAGAACAGAGCAGAAAAGAAGAGGAAGAAGAGACAATTGAGGTAAGAGCATATTCAAGGAAAGGAAAATGAGAAAAGGAAAGATGAAGGGAGATCAGAAAGCTGCACCTTTAGACAGAAATATTAGATGTAATTTGATGCGTTTTATTTTAAGTAAAATAGTGAAAAGACAGAAGTTCCTGATATAAGCATTTTTTCCCACAACTTTTCTTTCTCAACTCCATTTTCACCAGTATGACCCAAAGGTATTCTGGTGATCGTGCTAAAACTGATTTTATCAGTGCTATCATTCACATAAACTCCTAAGGCAATTTCTTATCCAATTATGAGTAAAAACCACAGCCAGGGCTGGGAAGAGGGCTCAGTAGGTAAACGTGCTTGATGTGCAAGCATGAAGACCTGAACCTGAGTTCCCGATGTCCACACCAAAGCTGACTTGGACGCCCATGCCTGTGACCCCAGGATTGGGAACTAGAGAAAGGTGGATTCCAGGGGCTCACTGGTGGTGCATGCTGGGAGGATCTGCGTGTGTAGATACAAACATACATCACATATATACCTAGTGGAAAAAACCTAGTGCTTATGACACATCGCAGATATGATGTCATTCCTCCAGGCTTTGTGCCCTCCCTTTCTCATCACTTGCTCTTCATCAGCTTGTCTGTCTTCTTCATTGCTTCCTCCGTACCAAAAACTGTCCCCCCCATGGCCATCCTTGCCTGTTCTCTACCCTCTGCTCATACTTCCTTTATCAGAACGCTCTTCCCTAGCTAAGCCTTCTGCAGCCTGCCATTGTCCAGTGCCATCCTTCATCCGGTATCTCACCCACCTCTGTATTCAAAAGTGCTTGATTCGGCATGGCTTGACTCCCTGCTCCCTCCTGTCTACATCACTGCTGCCACCACAAGTGGTGACGCTATACAGATCAGTCTGAAACCAGGGACAACATGCAATTGCCTGCTTTTGTCTACCAGCCTTCACAATGGCTGGTGCATAATTAATAGTCAAAGATTTTATTAAATGTAAATGAAGAGGCAAAAAGACAGGAGGAAGGTAAGGAAAATGGAGGGTTGGGAGGACCATTCATTGCTTCTGAGTTAGTTAATCTTTTAAATATTTAACAAAGAATTTTAAAATTAATATTTGGTGTTAACATATAAAGCAATGTTCTACCCTTACATATTACACAGAGTGTCATTATACTTTGTTCAAATCCATTTGCCTCTCCCATTGCCCTCCTCTCTGCCCCAGCACACTAACTGATCCCCTTTGTTCCTCAGATAATCTCCCATTCTACTTTCTGATCACATTGATTCTATTATCCACTCTTTCCCCTATCTTCTTTAAAACCTCTTCCTCCACTCTCACAATCCCCTTTCTAGATTCATCACAACACACACACATGCCTACATATGCACACATGAACACACACACACACATACACACATCCATGATTTTAAATCTAGGTTCTGCATATAAGAGAAAACATTGTATTTTTTTCCTTCCAAATCTGTCTTGTTTTGCTTAACATTGTTACAACTTATTAAAGAGAATTATACAGGAACCAATACAGGCCCAGGTTTCTGCTAGCACATAACTCTGGGCTCTCTAGTATAAACTGCTATAGTTGCTGCCAACCCTCAAGAGCCTTAGGTCAGTAGGATTCATTCCATTTTACACATGATAAACAACAGAGCCACCTGGGGAAAGATGCTGTCAGGTTCCAAGTAGCAACTGATCCAAGAAATCTCTACCCTACTTGTTTTCCAGCCTTTGGGTACCATGCCCAGAATTGTCTTTCAGAATCTCTCCTGATGATAGGAAGACATAAACTACTTCTCATGCAAAAGCCATGGAGGTCCTGACATAACCATCACTCAGTTACCTTATAACAAACGTCAGTGGCAAGAGTCAGCATGGAGCACATTGTTTCCCTTGCTATTGTTGTAAAGTGCAAATAACCAGCCCCATTTTACAGGCGTTTAAAATTCTAATCCTATTGAAAAAGGCTTGCTGCCTTGTAACTTATGAAAACACAAGTATCCAAAAGATGAAATCAGACACACGGGGATCCAGTGGATGGTGGAGCTCATGTGATTCGGAGACTTTTTTTGTTTTTGTTTTTGTTTTTCTGTCAGGTTGGAGACAGGAGTGTTACAGAAGTAATTTTCATTCATTTTTAATAAAAGCTTGTGTACAACCCCAAGGATATCTGCAGCCCTGTGGATCGCAACATCAATCAACAGCACTCTGAACACCTCCTGTCGTTGCATCATGTCTGGTCAGTCAAAGATTCTAATAACTGAGCTGCGAAGATATAGCTAAGTGGGTAAAGTGCTTACCTTATACATATGACAACCTGAATTTAGATTCCATGTGAAACTGGAGTGACTGACTATATCACATCTGCTATTCCAGTGTTTCTAGGGAATGTATATGATGTGTATGTATACGTATACATACACATACATGTAAATGTACACATATATGTATAGTATATATATAGTATATGTATGTGTATAGTAAATGTATATAGTGTATGTATATATGCATATATATGTATATGATATGTATTTAAACATATATGTATATGTGTATATATGCATATATATGCATAGACATACATATGTATATGTATTTCCTGAATACTCTGTCTCTCTCTTTTCTTCTTTTTTTTCAGGAGGAAGGTCATTCTACACATAAGATTAGAGTATAGTGATTATCCATGAAATAAGATTCTATAGGAATGCGTAATTTAACTGGTCCTAAAAACAATATGTGAAAGTAGAAGAACGGAGACTGGAGAGGGGAGATGGGATTTGCATCTCGTCCTGGATTTAAGAAACTCTTCCCAGGCAGTTCTAGCAGAGCTTATGGTGGATGGTGACATATATGCTCTATCTTTTACTGTCAGGCGGACACTCTGAAAAAGAGATCAGCATAGCCATTCACTGTTAAAGAAACTGAGGCTCAGAGGAATTAAATGATTTATCCCAAGGTCACGCTACTGTTTCAGTGGCAGAATGTTCAAGACAGATGTGTCCCTTTTTCAGATACTTCCTGTTATGTCGAATGAATAAAGCACATGTGACTCCTAAGCACAATAAACCAAAAGCACTGGACACCCAGGAGCAAACTTCAAGGTCACACAAGCCTCAGCTTGTAGGGTACATAACAGAATGGGTAACTTTCTAACCCAAGAGCATACTTCTAAGAAATAACTAGCCACCAAGAACCATACTCAGAGTCCTATCTGCTTTTCAGCCACATGGGCATCCATCAGAGAGTTTCTAATTGGATTTACATCTTGTCTGAACTATAAATGCTTTTCACTCTTTGTAAGCAAATCAACTCTATGTTCTCCACCTTAGAAGCTGCCGATCTCTTGGTGAAGTTGAAATCATGATTTTCTTACCATGTCCCTAGTATTTCTCTCAGAAACCCCATGTCCAAGGGGTTAAAGTCCCTTGAGAAAAAATTATCACCTTGATTTTTAAAGAGCCCTGATTTCACAGTGGCTGTTGTTTGGCACCCTGCCCCCAATGTCCACATGCCTGTACACAGTAGCTCCATGGAAGTACTAGAATCTCCTCCCCTTCCTCCTCACCAGTATCACAAAGATCTCTGAGTCCTTGCCAAAGATTGTTCATGAGTCTGTACATGAACTCCAAGGTAGTTCTCAATGCTTGGTCTGTAGATCTGACTCCAGTACCCACTGATGCCCAGCTTAATCTTAAGAGTCTGAAGTTCACTAGGTAATTTCTAATAGACATCAAATACTGCAAAGATTCGAATGTGGAGCCAAACATATTTTGGGCTAGGACTTTTGAGAAAGCTGGAACAGACTCCCCTGAGAGATTCCAGCAGGGATGGGCAGGAGATCTTGGGCCAAGTTAGATCCCATCCAAATCTACCAGGGCTAGAACTCAGCCTTGGCTTGAATCAGCTGGATGTTGAGGTACAGGGGTGGGGTTCTTGTTTAATCTCTAATTTAGCAAAACTTAGTTTTCAGAACTATGCCCCAAGAGAACTATTTACAGACAGAAAGATTCCTGTAATAGACTTTGTGAGTTTTTTTTTCATTTTTTTAAGGCTGCCCAGCCAAATGAATATACTTTTTTATAATTTTCATGTCTTTGGTATAATTGATAGATATGGATTGATCTGAGAGAAATATTATAAATATGATCTGGGGGGAAAAATCCACTCTCCATTGAAGTCAGAGGTAAACTCTCTAAAGCAAATACATTGTGCCCAGTGCTTTATATCCAAGAAAGTACTGGGCACCATGTGAGTCCCAGGGAGGATCACACTAATGCGATTTATATCCAAGCTGTGCTCTACTGTTTATGGAGACAATGTCATATCCAGAGCTGATGTCCTCAGTAAAAGGAAAGAGGGAGGGGCCCGTGAGGACTAAATAGGACCTGGAGAGAACACAGGAAAGCTGGATGCAGGAGAACTGGTTGGAATCACTTCTCTGCCACCCTTACCCTGAGCCCTTCCATTGGCAAGTTCTTCCATCACTGATCTAGCCTGTAAAGGAGGAAATACAATGCCTGCTTTATTTGTCGTCAGGGAAGATAAC
Organism: Grammomys surdaster; assembly: GCF_004785775.1. Lineage (NCBI taxonomy): Eukaryota > Metazoa > Chordata > Mammalia > Rodentia > Muridae > Grammomys > Grammomys surdaster. The sequence goes on from NW_021621692.1 coordinate 5,201,114, forward strand.
ACGTGTAAAGTAAATACTCAAATCCACAAAATTCTAGGAACTGTAAAAGAGGGACTTCTGAGTTCTGTTATCTGCGTCCATTTGAGGGGATATGAAATCGGATCTGTTTAGATAATCCTTTGTCATTACAGTCTTAGAACACGATGCCTTTTTTTTTTTAAGGACAAAGTAATGAATTACTGCAGAAAGCTTAACAAAAATCTCCTCCCCAATTCCAACTTTGACTCCCCTGGTGCCATAAAAAAGAGCTATTTTAAAATACAGACAGTGGGAGGGGCTGGGAGTGACGACTGCCCTCGACTGGCAATGAGCAAAGCTTCCTTCTTATTTGCGACCAATTAATATTCATGCAGTCCCAACCCTGAAGGACTTGCTCCAGGGTTTCATAAAACTGAAGCAATCCATCATCCTAAAGGGCAAAGAGGCCGAATTTCTGAGTACTTTTCCTTAAACTCCACCAGAGAACGTAAGCTCACGTTACCCTCCTCCCCAGTCCGCCCCTTCTTTATGAAGTGAGACTATTGTGGATAGCTGCGGTCTCGTAATGTGTTTTTGGCTGGCCAAGGCAATACCATAGCTTCAGAAACTCTCTGTAGTAGAAGTTGGCCAGGGTTCTATTGTTTGCTTCTGGGCCGTGGCCAGTGGGGTTCGGACATCTGCCCATTGTGTTAGTTCCTTGGGCGCCAGTGGGCTGAGGCTCTCTGCTCCACTGGGAGTTAGGGCTTCTCTCCTCTGAAAAGTGGAGTGACTCACCACAAGCCCTGTATCCCCTCCTACGCTAAGATGAAATCCATTTTAGGTTTGTGTGTGTGTGTGTGTGTGTGTGTGTGTGTGTGTGTGTGTTTCTTGTTCTAAGCAAGCTGATTTATAGAAATATGGACCGCTGATGTTCTTTGGTAGAAAATGGGGCATCCCACCACCAGCTATGTTCCAATACATATGTTCTTCTACATCAGGAAGCCAAGCTGAAAGAGAGACATGCAGGTAAGACCAAAGGAGCCAGTAGGGTAAGAGTGGTGGGAGCACGAGGTTAGAAATTTCACAAGGTAACTTAGGGTTTTTTTCTTCTGTCTTTTTCTTTTAGCCCTGTTGGCAACTGATACCTAATCCTCTGGGATTCTTGATATGCCTATTCTAATCATATTTGTCACCAGTTAGTGAGGGCACATTGAAAAAGTGCATTAAGCTGAGGATCAATTTGCAAGGAGGGAATCTGTATTAGAGTCTCTCACAGGCAGTGAAGACCCCAATGTTTTAGCATAAGAATGTGTGTCTCAGGGACTGCTCACAAAATCATCGCTGATGGATGTGTTTCCTGAGTAGCTCACTGCTGACTTGAAAAACAATGAGAATGGATCACTAAAATCATGACATCATCACTTATTCTATGTAAACTTGAGAAGAGTCCATTTGGTGTCCTTGTAAGAGTAGACTGTTTTCCAGTAAGGCTGATGCATGGGGCCAGTCAATCTGAAACAACCTGAAACCAAGTCTTCATCTTGAAATACCATCACCTCCAGAGTGTGCCACCTTGCTCCCAGTACCCATTGAAAAAAACAAACAAACAAACAAAAAAAACTTTCAGTTCTCCAAGAGGCTCCAACCTAGCATTTTATGACCAACAATAATCAATAGCCTCCAGAAAAACAAACAAACAAACAAACAAGAAAACAAAGAGCAGGATATTGGGGTCTTCTGGTCTCTGGATCAAATAACAGCTGGAGCCAATTCAAAGCCTTAACTGAAGAAAGAAAGAAAAATGGTTGCCCTTCTACTGGCTATGTGCTAGTCTTTACAGACTCAGCCTCAACCACCTGCAGATCCAGATACAAATAGGCACTTTTTTTTATTAAGGTAATTTTCCCAGCAGATCATAAGCAATGCTCTGTCTCTAGGAACCTGATTGATAATACCCTCCTAGAATGATTGTTGTTTCACCCAGTGTGACCCTTAGAGTGGACAAACGCAGTTACACACTCCGAAGCTTACACACACCGTCTTTTCCACAGGACAGCTTTCTTTATTCTTTCTTAGCGTCAAGGTTCTCATTTTCCAAAAATCAAGGCAGAATAAAGTACTTCCTCATGGAAGCCTCTTTGAGATCCCAATGAGATCTTACTTGATATTTTAAGATATGCATTGCTCAGACTGCTGGACTGTGCAAACAATTGAACAGTAGTTATGTATGTGTTGTCTTCCTTCTTTGTCAGAGTTATTCTGAGAAGCAAACATATGTGAGTTAATAAAATGACACCAAATATACAGTAGGTGAACAATACATACTGCTCCTGTGAAGGGCAGAGGAGTAAAGCACAGCCAGCTGGGTAGCCAGAGCCAGGTAAGATGAGCTCATGGTTTGAGCTTCCTGGTTAAAGCCCATTGTTCCTTGCTTCCTCTGAGAGATAATAGCCAGGACCTCCTTAGACTCCCCTTGGCTCTTCACAATTCAAGAGTTCAAATGGCTGTCTGTGAAACTCTCAGAGGAGCCCTTCCCTGTCTCTCCGGGGAGACTGAATATGGGCCAGATGCTCTCAAAGATTAGGGAGGCTTTTAAGTCTAGTCTGAAGAGGAAAAAAAAAGGTTCTGCCCTTTGTCTCAGGCCATTATTCCTTTTCTTACTTTGGAGAATGCAACTTCTCATTCTTCATTCCTGTTGGTTTGCTAAGGGTATTTGTAGATCATCAGCCTATATGTCAAGACTTCTGCTTGATTACACCATATAAATTCAGTTCCATTTATAAAATGAAGTAACTACCATGGGAACAGAAGTGGAGCATAGTTCTAGTCTGGGAGATGCATAGGACTCTTCTTTTTCCCTAGCTTAGTAACTGTCTGAATAAGTATCCTCAATCTATAAAGTGCTGTTTCTGTACGAGAAGCAAGAAAGGTAAATGACATCCCTAGACAGAAAGTTTCTTGCTGATTTCAAGCTAATCCCTTCCCCGCAGCTGCTTCTACGATGCTCTGGCTTTTCACTTCCCCATGAAGTCTGACCTGCAAGTGCCTCTCAAAGTTTAGACTCCTCTGCATCCTGGGATATCTCCTTGGTGTTATAGTTTCAGTATAGAATGTTCAAGTCCCTAGCTTCTAGCGTTCAGCTATGGAGGCTTCAAAACAATAAGCCTTGATAGTAGATGTAGGTCATAGTCTCCAGGCTCGTTCTCAACATTGGTTCCAGTCTATGGTGGTTTGAAGGATAAAGGTCACCCAGAAGTTTGAACACATGGCCTCAAATTGGTGAAACTCTTTGGAAGGAGGAGGTGTATCATTAGAGGCAGGTTTTGAGGTTTCATAGGACTCATAGCTAGTGTGCCTCTCTCTGCCTCCTGCTTGTAGATCCAGATGTAAGCCCTCAGTGCTTCCTGCCTCCATGCCTTAAGCCCACCTCCATGGACTCTAAACCTCTGAAACTGTAAGTCTAGTGAGAAGCTTTCTTCGATATGGTGTCTTGGTCATGGTGCTGTGTTACAGCCATAGAAAAGTAACCAAGACACCATCCTACGATTTTTGCTTCCTACTCTATATCACGAGAGCTTCTACCATTTCACAATCCCGCTATCATGGATGGATGTTTCTCTTGCCACCATGATGGACTAACAACATTCCATCCTGTCATTCAAAATGAATCTTCCCTCCTTCTATTTTTTCTGTTAGGGAAGCTGATCACATTGACAGGAATAGCTAAGGCATCTGGCAAATAGGCGTCTCTCAGTCTCTGCCAGAAGAAGTCTTCCGCTTTGGGAAGGGTCTTTTCTTTTTAGTTAACCCTTCTAGGAAATAGCCGCTTAGTTGAATCCAAATCTAATCAAGTTGGCAGCTAAGACCAGCCATTGCAGATAGGAAGCTCATTTTGCTCCTCTCTCTATCTGCAGCTCTTCAGAGTATTTCTAACATGTGGTGAGTTTAATTGGTTCTTTTTACTGCATTTGTTGATTTCTCTTGTGTTTTGTTGGTCGTATGAAGTGAAACCTAACATATTCTAATGCAATTAGACTATTAACTTTGTCCAATATGAAAAATATCTATACTACCCTAGATTTTTTTTTAAACTTTTAGGAACTAAAATTTTTGAAAATGGTTTTTGGCAAGCTCAGCGTGAACAATTGTGTAACTTTGTGCAGAAAGACTAAGAAAGGTCTGGGAAATCAGAGGGCCAAACCAAATACCCAAGGAGTTTCTCTTAATTTCCTTAAGGTAGCTTAATCTAATCATGTTTAAAAATTCTAGACTTTTCTCCCCTGGAAAAATATAATTTGAAAAATACCACTTACAATGCATTATTCAACATCTGACTATCAAAAAGTGTGGAAATTTAATTGTAACAAAATGAAGGTTGTTTTGGAAAACAGAAAACTAACATCTATTACACATGCCCCTGTGGTTTAAAATTGAGGCCTTGAATCTGAAGTGGTGATTGTCACCAACTGTACTTAAAAATAATCCTTATAGGAGAATTCTTTAAAAAGTAATGTGAACTCTAAACTAGGTTCCCATCCTTGGAAAATATAGAATTCCACAATTTTGTACTATTTTTCTCTAAGGCTTAATTTCTAATCCACTCCTCTTCCAACAGAATCTGATCAGTATTCACACTGGGCTTGGAAGCCATGGAAGGACCCAAACTGCTTCCTCACTACTGCCTCCAAAGGCAGACTTACTTGTGGGATATTGTGTGGAATCATCCACTAGCCATCCAAATACCACCCTTTCCCATAGCCTGGTTTGGACCAAACCTTAGCTTGCTCTGGGCAATATCAGGCCAATCATTTAAGCCATGTATGGTTGTTCTTGGAACCAGATAATCATGGTTTCTACCAATGAAGTCGTCACATGCTACAGTGAAAAGAAATGACGTATGGAGAAAGTTGGGAACCAAAAATATTGTCTAATACATAGAGTGTGCACAGCCATAGCATGAAGAAGGGAGTAAGAGACCTTTCAAGGGTGCATTTTATCTCAACATCAGAGGATAGAGACTATTCACCAAAAACTGGGAAGAACTACAGAATAATGGGGTCATCACTTCATTTAGAACCTAAGCAGCTAACAGAAGCCCTGCGGCTGAGAGTTCAAGTCCCATATGTGAGAGTGAGAGACATTGGGATACTCATTCCTAAATGTGATGTCTTCACCAAACCTCTCCCATCTGGGCTCAAAAAGCTATGCGGAAGTGGAAGCAGAGAGTGTAAGAGCCAGTGGAGTTGGAGGACACCAAAGGGAACAAGGCCTTTTCAGCACAGCAGGATCACTGCACATTTGTAACCACAGATGCTGTGGCAGCATACACAGGGCTTGACAGATAGAGTCCCAACACCGAGCAAGAAAGGAGACATGAGTCCCCACCCTTACTTAAGAAGGTATCTCAATTTGACAACCATTCACAAAGAAAAACATACAAGCCACACACTTAAGGAACCATGCCCAGCAGTAGGTGGCCAACACAATGCCAACTCAATAGTATTTTTGGAGATTTTCTATCTATCTATCTTTCTTTCTTTCTTTCTCTCTCTCTCTCTCTCCCTCCCTCCCTCCCTCCTCCCTCCCTCTTTCTTTCTTTCTTTCTTTCTTTCTTTCTTTCTTTCTTTCTCTCTTGCTTTATTTTGGTATATTTTACATTAGTAGTCTATTGCTTATATATTATGATTTCTGATTTTGTGTTTTAATGGTGGGTGGTATGTGATGCTTTTTCTTTGGTCTTTGTTTGTTTTAATTCTGGTTCATTTGGTTGTTTTATTAGCCTGTTTGTCTTCTAAAAAGAGAGAAAGAGAGAGACAGCATGGAGTTGGATGAATGGCAAGGAGGAGAAACCTGGGAGAAGGTGAGGAATGGGAAACTATGATCAGAACACATTGTATGAAAAATTATTTTAAAATAAGAGAGATGAAATAACCCATATATTCTTATAACACCTTGGAAAAGAGTCTGGAAGGAAATGCCAGCCTTGTGTAGACTTGCCTCATAGATCACCAGGGCTCTCTTGGCTGGAAGCAGAATTAAAGGTCACAATGATGAAGCCTAATGTTCCACATTGTATGTGTATTTGTTCAAACTCTAGAATTCACAGTTTTAAACCTTGATCCTAGTCACTGATCCTAGCCAGAAAAACTTTTTTTTCACATCCACCCCACACACCCGTGCTTCCTTCACGTCTCTCTCAACATTACCAAAATGAGGAATTTGGACTTGTTTTTTTTTGTTTGTGTTCTTTGCTCAGTTTTCTCCTCATTTCATAAATAATGACGTGTGTTGGCTACTGGGAACCCTGACAGGTTCAAAGGACAAATCAAAATGCTTGAAATGTTAAGGCTATTCCTGGAAGCAGTATGCAGGGATCTGGAAAAAGTGAAACATTCCCTGAAGCAGATGGAGAACTTCAGGATGTGCCAAAGAAACAAAACCAACTAGAAATAGGTGTCATCTAGCTATCCATCATCAACTCATCCATCTATCCATCCTACTATCCTTCTATCCTTCCAACTATCCATCCACTCACACAGCAGGTATTCATCTCTATCCATCCAACCATCCATCATCGATGCATCTATGTCTCTATGTATCTCTGTGTTCATCTGTCTACTCTTCTATCTATTCATCTGCCCATGTAAGTATTATCTGTCATCTGTCTATCCACCTTCCAGTCTCTTCTCCAAGGTGATATAAGAATATATGGGTTATTTCATCTTGCTTTTTTTAAAAATAGATTTTCATACAGTGTGTTCTGATCATAGTTTCCCATCCCTTACCTTCTCCCAGGTCTCTCCTCCTCGTCATTCATCCAACTACATGCCCATCTGTCTATTCATTCATTAATGTATGTATATAATGCCTATCTTTCCACCTGTCATCTATCTATCTATCTATTGATCTATTGATCTATTGATCTATCTATTTATCTATCAATCATCTGTCTATATCTATCATGTACGTAGCTGTAGTTATTTCTACATAGTAAGATATGCTGTAAGGAATTAGCTTACTTAATTATGGAGACTAAGAAGTACCAAGACCTACCCTTCAAAAGCTGGAGATGCAGGACAGCTGCTGTTGTGATTTAAAGACCTGAGTACCAGAAAGAAGATGCCACCTATTCCAATTATAAGCTAAGAGTTGAAAACCAAGAGCAAAGAACAGGAGATAAGTGTCCCAGATCACTCACACAGAGGTCAAATCTTCCCTTCCTATACCTCCTTGCTGAATTCTGGTCCTCAAAAGACTAGAGAAAGTCTGCTCACATTGATGATAGCCATCCACTGTATTCAAATGCCAGTCTCTTCCAGAACGAGCCCAGGAGTCATGCTGATCCAGGTATGGAGCATAACATGGTCCATCTAAGTTGACACATAAAATTAACCGTTACAGTCACGGCTTAGCATCTGACTGTCCAAAGACAGAATGTTAGCTCCTTGAAAAATCTCTCTAGCCCTTAGCATTCCCAGCTATGAGAACTGTAAAAATCAGTACGTTCATTTATGACATCTAGCTTATTCATTGCCTGAAAGCCCGTAGACATATACACATATTTTTATGTTAAACTCTTATCTATCTTTACCAAATAAACCTTTATTAGTCATGAAGTTGATTACTTATACATTTGGATGTTTATATACGTATGAGTTGTTTCACAAATTTGTTGCTAGCGTTGTATATGTGTGTAAGAGCACCATAGAGTATGTATATACCTGTGCATTTGGAGGCCAGAGGCCAGTCCCTAGTGTGATTCCTCAGTACCATCCTTATCTTTATTTTTTGAGATGTGGAGTCTCTCTCTCTCTCTCTCTCTCTCTCTCTCTCTCTCTCTCTCTCTCTCTCT
>NW_021621692.1:5208933-5212710 GCF_004785775.1 Grammomys surdaster
TCTCTCTCTCTCTCTCTCTCTCTCTCTCTCTCTCTCTCTCTCTCTCTGTGTGTGTGTGTGTGTGTGTATGTGTGTGCGTGTGTGTCTGTCTGTCTTCCTCTGTCTCTCTCTGTCTCTCTCTGTCTCTCTCTGTCTCTCTGTCTCTATCTCTCTGTCTCTCCCCTGTCCCTGTCCCTGTCCGTCTCCCTCTCCCTCTCCCTCTCCCTTTTCTCTCTCTGGTCTAGAACTCACAAAGTAGGCTAGGCTGGCTGGCTTCAAAGATCTTTCCGTCTCTATCACTACTTAGAATTACAAACATTTACCACTGTGCATACTGGTGATTGACTTCAGGACTTTGTTTTTACAAAGCAAGCATTTTACCAACTGAGCCATTTTCCCAGCCTCATGAAACAAACTCCAATTATAAATTAGAAAATGGGATGAAGTTTGAGAATAAGCCTAGAAAAGAGATGAAGCTAATTAGAATAACAATGTACATACTATTGTAATCAGAGTGGAAAATATGAACAGGTTCTTCTGTACCTGAATGTAAAACCAGCAAGGGAAGGATACAACTTAGTAGAAAAATGGAGAAATATCACAAGGCAGATTAGTTTTTCTTTGATTATCTTAGTTGATGGGTGTTGTATCAGAACAATTATTAATACTCCCCTCATTTCTGAAAAAATGTTCTGCCTTGAGCAATGACTATTTATTCATCCTAATGGTTACCACAGTGAGCTCAATCCATAAAGTAGGACATTGTGTTCAAGTGAAGCTGATCCATGGAGGGAGGAGGGGTGGACAAGTTAAAGAAGGTTCAGGAAACACCACAGAAGATGAGGCAAAAAGGTTATACGAGAAGGATGAGGAGAAGTGCTAGGAAATGCTATTCAATGGTCACAATGTGGGTACCACACACATGAATTCACAAAAAAAAAAAATGTGGTTTCTAGTTCAAGACCATCCCAATAAAGCTGAAGGAGAGGACCTCCAAGAGGTCCACCCCTAGCTGGGGCACTATTGGAAGTTAGTGGATGTTACTCTTTTTTGAAGATGTAGCCACTAGGAGGACGTCCATGTGCCCACTGATGATACCATAACTATGCTCATATGGGTAGTACTAGCTGGTTAAAAACCACAACAACCATATATATTTTTTTTTTTACGTGACATGAATTGGGAGAGAGATGTGTTTTAGGGAGGGGAGGTCATAAAGAGAGGGAGAGTGGGAATATGATCAAGATCCATTTTATGCATGAATGCATGAGTCTTTCAAAGAATAAATCAAAATATTGATTAAGAATAGAATGGAGAAGAACCACGCCATGAAGGAGAACATGTGTCACAGGTGAAAGCATGGGTGACTTGGGAAATCCAGAGAGCTTGACGTTGAAGCAGAATTCAGTAGGTTAAAGGAGAAAGTTGCCCACTATGAGACTATGTAGCTCAGCATTGTTTCAATCATGAGTGCTCAGACAGTGGAGACCAGTATACATTCAAGGCAATAAAAAGCCAAGGAGGATCTTGAATTGATCTGATGACATGCATTTGCAAGATGTACTGTCAACAAGAGAGGTAGAGATCTAGACAGTCAGGGACATGTTTGTATAGAAGCCCTTGGGAAACTGATGATTGTACAACAAATATCATTTTCTTACACATCTCTGTTCCAGAGTATGCACAGGTGGGTTGTGGCCAAGAAGCACAGAGCGCTCAGCACCCATTTTACAGTTGCTTACACTTCAGCACAATTACTGCAGAAAGATTCCTTGCCAGCACGGGTTGCTGCTTACATAGTTTACAGCCCATATTCAAAGCACTCTTCAGCTCTGTGGCCTGAACTGACTTTGTAGAGATTTATGGTTAGAAGACTTATCCCTCTTGAAGGTTATTCAACATTTGCTGGAGTTTTCTCTTCACTCAGGGAACTGATGCTCCCCAGGAGGCATGCCCAATCCACTTTCACCCAGAAATACCTATTTTTTATTTAAGAAAAGGTATAATTGAGAACAGAGATTGTCCCCTGATGAGTTTTCAAAGACTCAGTGGGACCTGACTGTAGATTTTTGTGATCAGAGAGTGAGAGGGAGATCAGTCACCTTGTGAGACAGAGCACTGTTCAAACCAGGGAATTAGTTTCCAGGTAAGCAGCATTATTGATAATATAATAACAATGAGGTACAACATTTTCCCCTAGCAAAATTGCTGCCATCTTCATCAGACCAGCAGTGCCTACTTGCCATAGTCCACCATGATAGGGCCTGTGGATGGTTGGTATTCCTTTAGAGGAGAGATTGAAGGTCATTAGACCCTTACCTGATATTCCAGCCACCACTCATATTTGTGTGTGATTTTTCTCTAATTTCATATAGCCTTGGAGGTCTATGGAAGAGACGAGTATATAAGGTGGAGAAGACTGGAACAATGTGGATCCACAGTTATGAAGTATCAATGATACTTTTGTGGGTGAGGGTCACCACAACATGGGAAACTGCATTAAAGGGTCACAGCATCAGGAAGGTTGAGAACCAATTTTCTAGAGGAACAGAAGTTATAGAGTAAATATATTTAAAGAGGATTTGTTAGAATGGCTTTCAGGCTGTGGTCCAGCTAATCTACCAATGATTGTCTACTAACAGAAAGTCCAAGCATTCTGTAGTTGTTCAGTCCATAAGGCTGGATGGTTCAGCTGGTTTTTTTTTTCAGTATACATAAACCCAAAGAACTAAGCTCTAATGTCAGTGAAGGAATAGACTTCCCAGTGAGAGTGAGGGCAAGCAGGCAGACAAGCAAGTTTCTTTTTTCTACATCCTTTATAAAGGCTGCCAGTAGAAGGTGTGCCCCAGAGTAAAGGTGGATCTTCCCACCTTAAAAGAACTGGATTAAAGGTGTATCTTTCCATATCAGAAGATACAAATTAAAAGTGAGTCTTCCCGGCTTCGAATGATTTAATTAAGAAAAACTTCCCTATCAGATGTGCCTAGTGGCTTGGGTTTCAGTTGATTTCAGAGACAGTCAAGTTGACTACAAAGAATGCCCATCCCAGTGGCTGTGGAAATGGAGGAGGCACTATGTATATTGGGTGATTGATGACTTTCCAGAGTCACTGCTTTGGGTTCACCCAAAGTTCTATTAGAAGACTCTTATCTATGCTTTATAAGTCACCCCCAAAGCACATTCATTCTCCAGGGTGAACTTCGGAGGGATCACACTTAGGTTTGGAATTTTAGAAAGAGAAGGTAGATACCTTGGCCCAAGAAGGAAATTCTCACATCTTCGGAAGTTTATGTATTACCTCTAAGACCCAACTTCATAAGGAATCAAGTCAGAGAATTGAGTAGCTACCTTCAGGGGGCAGGGCTCAATTTTAGAGATAAATAAAATCTTCTTAAAGCAACATTTGTTCAAGGATGAATTGTAGATCCCCAGAGGAAAGTGGTACCCTAGATCCCCAGAGGAAAGTGGTACCCTGTTCCTGAGGAAAGGGGTATGAAGAAATAAAAGTCAATGTAGTAATACAGGGTTAAGAACAAAGCTGTCTGAGTTCACATTATAACCTGTGCCCCTGGACTAGAGTTTTAAATGATTATTTTCCTCTTTTTAGCTTTTTTCGAGACAGAGACAGGGTTTTGTTTGTTTGCTTGTTTGTTGTTGTTGTTGGTGGTGGTGTTGGTGGTGGTGGTGGTGGTGTGTATTTGGTTGTCCTAGAACTCACTCTGTAGACCAGGCTGGCCTCAAACTCAGAAATTGCCTCTGCCTCTGCCTCTGCCTCTGCCTCTGCCTCTGCCTCTGCCT
>NW_021621692.1:5212720-5227665 GCF_004785775.1 Grammomys surdaster
GCCTCTGCCTCTGCCTCTGCCTCTGCCTCTGCCTCTGCCTCTGCCTCCTCTGCCTACCAAGTGCTGGGATTAAAGGCATACACCACTGCCACCTGGCTGAGTTTTGAGTTTTTTAAACATCAATTTCTTCCTGTGAAAATGAAAATAATTAGTCTTAATTATGCTGATAGGATCGGGTATGATGATATTCCTAAAGCTCTTAGCTCAATGCCTAATTCAGAGCATATGTTTATTAAATTGAGCAACACTAAAAGAAAATCTACTAGTGATATTGTCATCCACATATAGTATTATCTACTCCAAAATTCTTATAAATTCGGCGCTCAATTTTGGGAAACATCTGACAGTCTTTCCCCTCTTTCATCTACTTGGAATCTTCCTGGAGTAAAACTATTAACTCCTAGAGCCAGTTTTATACATTTGAAATTTACAAATGTCCTGTAGTATACCTGCAAATGCATACTGTGCCTTGGTGATGAGAACGTCTGTCTGTCTGTCTGTCTGTCTGTCTGTCTGTCTGCAGGCCTGTGACTACAAAACCTTGTCCTTATGGGGACGGACTCAAGTAAGCAGAGTCAAAGGTGGCTGTATCTTAATTTCTCTTTGTCTCAATTCAGAAAGAAAGATCCCAGATTTCAGACAGCCATGCAAACAAAATAAACAGCCATGCAAATGAGATGTGCCCTGGATGCGGGTCTGTGTATGTTGGCAGGAGAAGCACTGAAGCTTACAACTCTGTGTTCTTTTTCTTTTTTTTTCTCCCCTCTGTTTTGTCCCTTTCAATCCACAGGAGTTATTTTTAAAAGCATGAGTGTCTCGTTTTGATCATAATGTCAGTTCAGAAGGGGAGATGACTTTGACTTTCACCAGTAGCTGTTGTACAACCAGCAAGCTTCAAACAGCAGGACCTCATGTTTGGGCATCAATAACACCAACAATGTGAGCACTGTGAGGTTTGTTGTTCCCCTGCATGTTCAAACATCTCAAAGAAGAAGCAAGTTAAAGTTGTCATTTGTTTGTTAACCCACTCCTTCTCAAGTTCTAGATTTCAGTACCAGGCCCAGTCAAGTATGGAATGCATACAGAAATAAGTAACCATGTTTAATATTTACCCCAACATGCAAGTGTAAATGGGGCTCTGAATACTAGGATAGAAAGATGATGTTAACATCTGGATGTGTTTCTACATGAAATCTACTCGGTAGAGGGGACCTTCAGACAACCTATCTCAATTAAACAACAAGAAATGCATTAGAAACTCAAGGGGTTCCCACCATCAACAACAAAGTGGATACCAATGAGTCATACAGTGCTCTGATTTTTTGGAATTGAAGCTCTCAGTCAAGGAGATTTGTGTGGTAGTTATCAAGATCTGGGCCAACTCTGAGGGAAGCACAATGCATTCCTGGCAGACGACATCTCGGTGCTGATGCTGCACTTTTTGTGTTCTAATGTTTTTTCTGGGGAAAGGAAAAAAAAAGCATTACTTCTGCGGCCTAATAAATGTTTGGCCCATGTCTAAGAAACCAGAAAAAAAAAAAAGAGAGAGAGAATAGCTCATACCATCTAAAATTTTGATAGAAAACAAAGATTTAGCTACTATAATAATGTCTGCTTATACAAAATTAACCAACTTGGAAAAAAGTTTCCCTGTGTCAATCACCAAACGTCTCTATGTTCTAAGACTATTTAGTGATATGTCATCTTAAGCTATTGAAATATGTCCCTTTTACACATGCACACACATGCATGCACACCTACCAAGAAGAATCATGAGGTTTTCTTCTTATGAAGTTATTAATCTTCTATGCTAATCTTCAGTAAACAAACTTCAAAATTATCAAATCTGTGATCAAATCTGTTAGCGTACTGTGAGAACTGTATTCAACACAGCTAATTTCAAATTAACTTGATTTCATCCACAAAACAATGGAATTTCATCACAGTCTTACAGATAGTGACACAAATGGAAATCAGCCCTGAGTAGCTTATGTTTTCACTGACATCAAAAGAAAGACTAAGCAAATGCAACAACCCTCTGCAAGGATAACCCATGTCCAGGAAGAAATGGCACCCGAGAACCAACCACTTAACCCAGCAGAGACTTTCTCCCCACAACAAAGAATGGACATGTTGATGCAGCTTGCCTTCCAGTGCCTTACCAAGATACCTTCTGCATTGACAGCCCTGACTTCTTAAAGTCTTTCGCTATCAACTGGAGATGGAGAAGGGCTGAGGAGGAAATACGTCATCTAGTACAGTCTGGAAGAAAGCAATTGTCTGAGTCAGTTTAAATGTTCCATGGAGTCTAGGAATCATGACTTACAAACAGTCCATTACAGAGTTGATTTATCTCTATAAACCATGCATAATCCTAGCAGGACAGAGTCAGACAATTTAACAGGACAAAAAACAACCGACAATGTCTCAGTCATAAAGAATTGGTAGAGGGGCTAGACAGATGGCACAGCCGTTAAGGGCACGTATTATTCCTACAGAAGACCTGGGGCTGGTTCCCAGTACCCACACCAACCTGTAACTTCAAGCTTTTGGCATCCAAGGACACCAGCACAGACTCACATTCAAATGCACACATATGCATATGAAAGAAAATAAATCTATAAATCAAAGGTTGGGAAAACTTGTCTAAGGGTAAAAAGAACTGTGTTTCTAGGAAATGATCAAATGATCACCCTTTAAATGTCCAAGCACCTGGAATCAGTGGGTAGATGTGGTTTAACTGAAAAGCTTCTCTCATATCAGAGACATAATCCTGACCTATGAGAATCAAAACTTCTTCCTTGGTGAGCCTGACTAGTTTTAGCCAGGTGATCTGTTTTTCTGCATCTCCCTGGAAATGTTATTCATTTCAAGATAAGGGGTGGGGGATGATATTTGAAATCTAGCAACTGGCTTCAAAATTTCTAAACCTTCTCAAACCAACTCTTGAATTTCAGATTATTTCCATTATATATTAGCTTCTAATGAAATCTCTAATGTTCTTTTAAAACTTCTTATCAGTGTCTTATAAAATTAATACCTTTCAATCTCACCCTGGAATTAATTGTTCTGTTCTCTTTTGTATGCTCATTATCATCCAGCCCCTGGTTTCATTGTTTCCTTTCTCTGAACCCCTTCAGGAGTCTTGGATAGGGAATGGGTAGCTGGGTTTTGTCTGGGTCCCCATTATGTGTACTCAATCTTATTTTTATTATGCAGCATGATAAGACGACTTATATTGTCTGCCTTCATTTTTGGAAAACTGTATTAGTTTTCCCAAACTCAGAACCCATTTTTTAAAAAGAAAAAAAAAAAAGAATGCATCTGCACTTTAAGTTCCTACCAAAAGCCAGCGTATCCCCTACCAATTCATCAAAAGCTAGCATGCCCCACCAAAGTTCTCTAAGACACAGGTGCCAAGGAGAAAGGAGACAGGTAAGAGACTGAGAAGAGCTTGATGGAGTGAGGGAAAGCATCCTAAAGAGGCCTGGCACCAGGGGAAGGTGTGAGGAAGGAAAACTAGGCAGAAAAACCCTCACTTCCAGATCAGCTTTGAGAAGATCTCTCTCCAGGAAGGAGAGACACACAGGCAGCACAGACATCTGCCTTAGAAGAAGTGAACGGCACATGCCCAGTGCGTGCCAGTGGTGGCTGGAGGCTGCCCAGAGTACACAAGGCTTCTGTGAATCCCATCAGAGCCCAAAGTCCCATGCATAGCCATTCTCGTGCTTCTGATGTTCAAAACAAGTTTATTTCATTTGCATTTTAAAATGTATTTGGATTTGTTTTTGCATATTGTCACAAACACCTACATACAGTAATGTATTTGAATTTTATACTTTTACTAAATTAACTGCACTCATCAACAACAGGTATCTTTCTATTTCAACTATACATAGATGATGGGTTCTTACTTGTATCTAGAGTAGGCAGTAAAAATACCTGATTTAAATTGCCATAGCCCACCTTGGCACTACACTTTCCTGTCGATTTCACAGATGTCTGATACTCTTAGAGTAAATCCAAGTAGATTTTATCAAATGTTTTAGGACATAGTTCATATTTCTCCATTTTGACATATTTTGTCCCTAAGTGACTGCACGGTTTATTATGCAGAATCCGAATTTTGCCCACACCCACTCCAAAGTTTTCCCGCACTGTGAAGTATCACTGATATCAGGTCTTATAAAGGAGAAAGGGCTTGTTTTTCTTCCTTTCTACATGATTTAAATTTTCTGCTTGAACGTTAAGGGGCCATTTCAGATATGGAATGCAGACACAAACATCGTGCCCTTATAATTTTTATGTATGGGCCACATCCACTGTGGTTTGCTTCTCAAGCTGATTTTACCCAAACATTCTATAGAATTCTTCTTTATCAATCAGAGCCTGTCCGTTTAAAGGTGTGAATTGTTGCTTCTGGGTCTTCAACAATCCCCCCCCAAAAAAAAATCATCCCTTTGCTCATCGTTTGATTCTTTCTACAGACTTGGGTGTTGGTGTGATCACCATGCATCTGAAAATACGTAAGAGGTAAGCATTTATATTTTCCAGTGTTGATCCTTACTGTTCAAAAAATTCTAAGATCGGTTTTTCTAGACATGCAGGTAAATTCTGAAAGTATCATGCTGAAATGTGTCACCCCATCTTTAATTCCCTCCCCTTTACAGTCTCCAGTTCTCATGTCGGGGGGACAGGGAGGGCTCCCTGTCATCTGAGTTTTATTAAGTGTCTAATATACTGTAGGAGAGTACAGTTCTCTATTTTCTCAACATTTCAGCTCAGTACCAGAATTTAGAGCCAAGGAAATTATAGCTAACCACTTTCTAGTAGGAAAAAAAAAAGTCCCTGGAGCTTCATAGCATCCTACACAGAGAAAACAATCTTTGGGTATTTAAGTTCCTATTTAGAAAATTCTCACACTATAAACCAAGCGCAACACAGTTGATCTCTAGACAGGAGAAAGGGTAAATCGGCTTGTTTGGAACTTGAACTTCAAAGTTTCTAACTTGAGACTTAGAACACTAAGCTACCTCTCCCTCCTCCCCTTGAGGATTTATTTACCCCTTCAGTTTCCTTGGTTAAAGAGAAGAAAAAAAAAACTTGTCTGACTCACCATATGGCAAATATGGCAAGAATCCTCACTTTATAAAGAACGTTGCAACTTCATTGATGGATTTGCCAGGATGGTGGAAAGTTTGGTTCTCTGAAAATCATGTGGGGTTGTATTTGGTTCTTGGAATAAGGATAGTGGAGGTATTGATAGTGTCGGTGGAATCCTTTACTCAGCTCTCTGTTGCCCCTCCAAACTCAAATGGACCTTCCCAGTTGCTCCTGAAATGTGTGCATATCGAGACACTTCAAAAAACTGAACACCTATAGCTTTCCTTGTAGCATCTCTAAACACCTACAAGCCCAATGAGACTGGTATTCTCTGCAGTGAGGATGGAGACCATCATTCATGGTTTATTGTCATCTTTGGATGTGTATTGAGTGTCTACTATGTCCCAATAGCAACGTTCATCATATGATAATAAATAACGACCTAGGTCCTTGAGGACAAGCTACGTAACACTGGCAAAGAGGGGGAAGAAGGCATAAACAGAAGTGAATTGGAAGTTCCTGTTTATGTCGTGTGATGTATACATGTCATGTATTGCTGAGGTAGGACCCATGGAAGGATGTGTGATGTTTGGAAACGGGATGGGTAGGACTCAGCAGACAGTGAAAGAGGTTGTATAGCCATCTGCGCAATGCTTCATTGTTCTTTCATCTTTACTGATCTTCACTTTGTTGAGAGAGGCACGGAAGAGAACTCCTGGCATTCCAATTGGTCCTGGTCTCTCCCGCTGACTCATGCGAATTCATCAGAGGCCTGGCAGTTCCTGCTGGATTGTGCCAGCATACGATATGATACCAGGTGATTTGTGTTTGGTATCCTGACACTAGTCAATGAGGCTGCTAATACTCTGACAAATGGAGACTGGAATCTCCCCCAAACAGCTACTTCTAAACAGGTTCACAACCCTTGTCCTATTTACCATCGTCTCTTCCCTACCTTTGGATGGTAGGCTAGAGGGGGGATCGAATCATTTAAAAACTCTTATTAAAGTAGGTTTTACAAAGTCTAAGCCTACACAGAAGGGAAGTATTATTTCTTCAAGCTACTTGAATTTGTAATCCAAAGTTCCAGACTCCTAAGACTTCCACAGGGTGAGTGAAGAGAGCACCCATAGGATGTCTCTTGGGAGCATTGTAGGATGCTGTACATGTTAGTATCCTGTCTAAACTCCACCTCCACAGTTACCTGGCAACAGTCAGGTATGCTCCTCCCCACAGTTACCTGGCAACAGCCAGGTAGGCATGCCCACTATAAAAGGGGCTGCTTGCCCTCTCCTCTCTCTCTTGTTCCTCTCTTGGTCCCTTGACCCCCCCCCCCGCACCTGCAGGTTCGCTCTCCCTTCCCCCTCTCTCCACGTGGTCATGGCCGGCCTTTACTCCTCTACTTCTCTTCTCTTCTCTGCTCTCTCTCTCTCCTCTCGCTCTCTCTCTCTTAATAAACTCCCCCTTGTGGAACCGTCTGGCCTGCTGTTGTCCGTCCAAGCTGCACGTGAAAATCTTTTCATTGGTGCCGAAACCCAGTCTATGAAGACTTTGGGGACCTCAGCTACTGTGACCCGGGCAGGAAAGGTTGTGGCGCACAGCTTGGACAGGTCACAGCAGACCAGATGGTTGCACGAGGGGAGGTTTATTCAGGAGATAGGGAAGAGGAGAGGTAGAGCAGAGAAGTAGAGGAGTAAAGGCTGGCCATGACCACGTGGAGAGAGGGGGAAAGGAAGGGGGAGGGGAGAGGGGACTGCAAACCTGCAGGCTGGGGGGGGTGTCAAGGGACCAAGAGAGAACAAGAGAGAGAGGAGGGGGGCAAGCAGCCCCTTTTATAGTGGGCACGCCTACCTGGCTATTGCTAGGTAACTGTGGAGGTGGAGTTTAGACAGAATACTAACAGTACGGGCTGGTTTTGTGTCAACTTGACACAAGCTGGAGTTATCACAGAGAAAGGAGCCTCCATTGAGAAAATACCTCCATGAGATCCAGCTGTAAGGCATTTTCTCAATTAATGATCAATTGGGGAGGGCCCATTGTGGGTGGTGCCATCCCTGGGCTGGTAGTCCTGAGTTCTATAAGAAAGAAAGCTGAGCACACCAGGGGAAGCAAGCCAGTAAGCAGCATTCCTCCATGGCTTCTGCATCTACTCCTGCTTCCAAGTTCTACCCTGTGTGAATTCCTATCCTGATTTCCTTTGGTGATGAACAGCAATGTGGAAGTGTAAGCTGAATAAACCCTTTCCTCCTCAACTTGCTTATTGGTCCTGATGTTTGTGCAGCAATGGAAACCCTGACTAAGATAGATCCCAAACTAATGCCTCAACAGGACACCAATCAAAGGGAATGCAACACAGTCACCTTGATCTTTTGCCTAGAGTCACATCACAGCTATGACTTATGTGCTGTCTCCTGAAGACTTAAACATGTTCTTTTAAGAATCTACTCACTGCTTCTGGAAGTCTTAGGAATGTTCAGTATATGCTAACTAATAGTTTTTTTTTTCTTGTTCGTTGATTTCAACATACCATTAACTTACCACACATCCATGCAGTGTGCTGGGGATCATAGAACAAGAACCTCTGAGGGCATGACTTTGTGACCTAAATGATAGCACAATAATAACTAATAGAAAATTTATTCCCTCAGAAAACATGAAAGAAAATTCCAGCATATGAATGGCAATCTATGCAGCATAAATACACAAGCACATGTTATTGCATGTGGTTCCAACCCGTACCAACCTTTACTCCTGAGTGAACCACTTAAGACTCTGATGATGAATTATATGGTCACGAATACACAAAGAAAGGCATCCAAAGGGGATAGGAATTCCACAAGAAGACCAACAGAGTCAACTAGCCTGGACTCTTGGGGGCTCCCAGAGACTGAACCACCAACCAAAGAGCATACATAGGCTGGACCGACGCCCCTGCACGTATGTAACAGATGTGCAATTTGGTCTTCATATATACAACTGGAGTAGGGGCTGTCTCTAAATCTGTTTCCTGCCTGTAGATCATGTTCCCCTAACTGGGCTACTTTGACTTACCTCAGTGGGAGAGGATGTACCTAGCCCTACAGTGACTTGATGTGTCAGGGTAGGTTGGTACCCAGCTGGGGTCTCCCCCTACTCCGAGAAGAAGGGGAAGAGGAGAGACTATCTGAGGAGGGGGAACTGGGAGGAGATAGCGGGGACAAGATCAGGATGTAAAGTGAATAAATAAATTAATTGGGAAAAGGCACATTCAGTGTTCTGTGGACAAAGAGCAAACAGTGTTCTACTAAGAAGGTCTGAAGTTGTTGAATTTATGTTATGATTTATAAGAAGTCACTGTTTTATGTTTAACCCACTAACTAAATAATCTGTTAATATTCTGTAGTAATCAGGAGGGAAACTATTAGAAACCAAGCCAGTCAGTCGCTACCGATTATAATTTTAGTGACCATTGAGGAAAAAAAAAATGGCTATGGTTGAAAAGATACAGCTAATACAGATTTCTCACCCATCACTCAGGAAACACAGGTTTTTTTTTTCTATTGGTATCAATGGGATTAGAAACTAAAGAAATAAAAACAACCCTACCAATAAAGTCCCAACCAGGGTTCTAGAACGCTTGGAAAGTCTCTCATCAGGAGCCTTGTGGAATGGTTGAATCTCAGGAGTGGGGCAAAGAAACCACAGACTCTGGGGTTTGTTTCTTTCCAAAAACAAAACAACAAACAAACCAGGACAGTGGTGATACAGAGCTATAATACTCTGCAGTAGTCTATTTTCAAAACAAGACAGAATCAACTCCAGTTCCCTAAGGGGGGATCTCTACTTCCCATCTCTGGGGCTGCCTCGGGAGGCCTGGCATTTCCTCCTTAGCGGGAAAAGCAAGCTATACAAAATAGATGTGATTGGGAGCTATGACTGCTAGTTAATTAAGGCTGGCTCTTTTATTCTCCTGGCAATTCAGCTCAGCTTGAATGAGCCCCAGAGCCTGGATCTGTGGTGGGAATATCTCTCTGGGCAGTGGGAGAATCCAGTCTCTGGGGCTGACTCATCAACATGACAATAGGCCCCAGGATGCTCTTGGACTTTTGTAAGGACCAGGGTTAGGGAAGGGGGGGATGAAAGCCTGTGAGCAGAAGCCCAGAGTGCCCACAGCTGACAGGGGCTATTTCGGTGCATGGAATTTCTTCCCTCTTTCTTTCTTTTATAAGAGATGTTTGCTAATTGGTAGATCTCAGAAAACAATATACCATTAAGAATCTCTTTCCTTCCTCCCCACATCTCCTCCCTCCTTTTTAAAACTCCCCTCCCTTCCTGGCAAACTACCTTTGTTCCGAGGTTTGCATGAAGTCTTTTTTTTTTTTTCAAATTTCTCTTTAGCATGAAACTCACAAACAGAAAGTGAATAAAGAAGAGTGTGACAGTTGGATTTTTCTGTCTAAGAATTTTCCAAACTTATATTCCCTTTTAAAGGAAATCTTGGCTAGGGTCCTGCTATCTAATCTGTACAGTTGCCTTGCATGCAATACACTGATAGGAAACATTTTGGAGGAGTGAATCCTGGATATTAGTCTGATCTGCTTTTTTTTCCATTCCTCATTTATTTTTTAAATCACCAGAACCCATTTAAAGTGAGAGCAATAGAATCATTTCAGTTGACAGGGTACTGATCAAATTGGAGACCAGGAGAGGAAAGTCTGATTGAGTCCAGGCATAGATGGATGCCAGCAGGCTTTGCCAGCAACCCAAAAAGTGGTGGAGGAAACCTTGTCCTCTCCTACCCTGCCTATGTTTCCCAAGGATAGGAAGGAACAGAGAGACTTTGAGGTGGATCATATTTTTAATAGTTCTATGAAAGCACAAGACGCCTGTGTTCTTTCTAGCTTAGGTTTAAAACGTAACGCTTTAAAGGTTCTCAACCTTTCTAATGCTATAACCCTTTTAATACAGTTACTCCTACTATGGTGAACCCCGCACGCGCAGCAAAAATTATTTTCTTGCTATTTCATAACTATAACTTTGCTACTGTTATGAATTATAATAGTATCTGATGTGCAGGCTATCTGAAATGTGACCCCCCCAAAGGGGTTACAGCACACAGGTTGAGAATCGATGCTCTAGGGGAAAGATTCTGAATGATTTTCCTCAGTGATATAGGTATTGACCCACAACTCCAAAGACAGAGGCTGTCAGTGGTTCATACACACTGCATCCCAGGAGTCTCTGGTGGGCCACCGCACACACAGGATCTGGAGGAAGAAGAGGAGAAAGAGGAAGAGAAGGGGTGTGGGGGGGACTCAGAGTGCTGATCCACTCTCTTCTCTGACTCCAGGATTCCTCATTCTTCTTGTTCATAACCACTGCAGAAGGCTGAAAGAGGTTGCTCTGGCTGTATCTAAAGCACCACTTTTCATCACCCAAGATTTACTCTGTATATTAGTCATTGATTCTTGTCAGCTCCAGAGCTTCCTACTGCACTCTGTATAGCCAAGCACAGTGCCTTTTACATGTTGTTGAACAAAAAGACCAAACAGCACTGGAGAGTGCCAAAGTGGTGCCTTCCCCGGGATTGGAAGAATGGGCATACTACTCGAGGAGTTGGTGCTTATGTAGGAAAGCACATGGGGAAGGGGGTGGGGAGTTTGAGCATTCTCAGTTAAAGGTCACCAAATAGGACACCTTTTTTAATAATATTTCTTTATGTTTTCAAATGCTACACCATTCCAACTCCTCCAATGTACCTCCCTTACTCTCTCTCTCTCTCTCTCTCTCTCTCTCTCTTACTCTCTTTCAACTTCATGGCCTCTTGGTTTTAGTGATTCTTACATATACATTCCTATATACACGAATTCAGCCTGTTCAGTCCATATAATGCTACTCATATTCATATGATTTGGAGGCTGACCACTTGGTGTTCGATAACCAGTTGGAGAGGTGTACTCTTCTCTAGGGAATACTATTTCTAATGTTCTCTGCATTCCTCAGTTGTCTGCAGTTCTTTGTCTAGGGTTGAAGCCCCGTGAGATTCCCCTGCTCCATGTTAGTGTGTCTACTGCTGCTTTCCTTCTTCAGGCCACGTTTAGGCGGCCATGTTGATAAGACTTTGTGAATGTAGATTCTCTGATATTTCTGGGAAACACAGTCTCACAAAGTAACTTCCTGGGCCTCTGGCTTTTATACTCTCTCTGCCCCTTCTTCTTCAATGATCCTTGAGTCTGAAATGCAGAATCTGTGTGGTAAATGTTTCAGTTGGGGCTGGGCATCACACATCTCTTCTTCTCTGCATATAATGGGCTGTAGTTTTCTGTAATGGTCTCCATCCATTGTAAAGGGAAGTTTCTTGAAAAAGGGTGGGAACCACACTTATATGTGGGTATAAAGATAAATATCTAGAATGAAGTTAGGAATTCTGCTGATTTAGCAAAGTGACAGTTGTAGGTTCTCCAAGACCCATGACTTCTCAAGATTTGGAAAGTAATTCAGGTTTCTAGTATCAGGCATGATTTTCTTCTTGATGAGATGGCCTTCAATTAAAGAGCTGTTAGCTACTGTCGAATTGTGTGTACCACTCTTAGGGTTAGGGTGCCACCATGCTGGTCTTTGTTGTCGTTCTTAGGCTTCATAGCAGGTAGAACTATTGGTTGTTCTCCTCTCTTGGAAGCTTGCATGGTGCCTTCAAGAAGGAGACATTTTCTGTGATCAGCTGAGTATCAGAAAGAGGATGCTTACATAGGTGAAGTGGGTGACTGGATAGACAGCTCAGGGATTAAGGGCAATTGCTGCTCTTCAAGAGGACCAGAGTTGAGTTCCTAGCTCCCAGGTTAGGAAACTCACTAAAGTCTTGAACTTGAACTCCAGGGAATCCAATTTTCTTCTGATTTCTGTGAGCACTGCACTCATGTGCACATGCCCTTACACAGATACATCATTTGCACACGACTAAACGTAAAACGCATCTTTATTTTTGATGCTTATATGGAAAAACAAAAGTAAAAACCAGGAACATTCCTGGGCATGCTCAGTGCAGGATCACGCAATGGTGGACAGAATGCACTGGGCATGCTCGCTTTCATGTTGTAATGAGTCATGTTGACTCTCAGCTGCCTAAAATAACAAGTCAGCATGGCTCGGTGATCTTTCCTGCTTCTCTGCTAGTTTCTTCAAGGAAACGGAAAGAAAAGACAACTGTGAGAATATACTGATGCAGGAGTTTGTCTCTGAAATGTCCCTGCCTGCTGCTTAATGGCCAACACCTACACTTAATGCCATACAGGTAATTGCTTATTTCAAATGAATGTGATCTGAGGCCACTAATCCCTTCAGTGAGGCACAGGGTCTGATAGACATCAATAATCTCTTAAGTGATCTGGGTGCATTCTTGAAATTACCATATGTGTCATGCTATCAAAGTAAGCGACTTGAAGATCCTTTAAAGAGTACATCTTGTTTCCTCCAGGACTACTTTCATGTTTATAGAGTCCAGAGCAGGGGAAGTGGTTCTTAAGAAGTACAGGAGCCCATTGGAATCCTCTGTGTTTGAGTATGTACATGTAATCACAGTCCTGGGGAACAAAGCTTGTAGAAAATGGGAAGGGTGAGGACGGAGCTCATGCAGTGGGAAATGGAAGATAGACACTTCTTTTTGTAGTGTGTGTGTGTGTGTGTGTGTGTACAGTTTGTACACACATGTGTCTTAGGAGTTTACTGCTATGAACAGATACCATGACCAAGGAAACTCTTATAGGGACAACATTTAATTGGCTTAGAGGTTCAGAGGCTCAGTCCAGTATCACCAAGGCAGGAACATGACAGTGTCCAGGCAGGAATGGTGCAGGCAGAGCTGAGAGTTCTACATCTTCATATAAAGGCTGCTAGTGGAAGACTGACTCCCAGGCAGCTAGGACTAAGGTATTAAAGCCCACACCCACAGTGACACACCTTCTCCAACAAGTCCACACCTCCTAATAGTGCCACTCCCTGGGACAAGCATATACAAACCATCACACCATGTATGCCCATAACCCAGATCAAGAAGGACATGTCAATTGTCCTATTAAATCCTTCTCTGCCTATTCCCATGACAAGGTCTCTCTCATTGAATATTGAGCTAGTCTGGCAGCCATTAAGCTCCAATGATGCACCTGTCTGTACCCACAACAGCTCTCTGGGGCTCTGGGTACACAGGGACATGTCCAGTTTTTTTATGTGCACAGCAAATGTTATTACATACCAAGTTCTCTCCCCAGCCGTGTAGAATCATTGTATCCCCATCTATTGCTATGTGTTGCCAGTCACTTCTTCCTTTAACTACAAGGTATGACATCTCAAGATGCTCCTTTCAGATTCCTCATAATTATGAAACAGGGTGTAGCTCAGTTAGCACAATGCTTGCCTGGTATGCATGAGGCTCTGGGTTCAATTCCAGCACTGAAAAACAAAACCAGATTTTTCTGTTAATAATATTTAACTGATTCTAATTTTTCACCCATGTACTTTCTGAGATTTAACAGGAAACCAGAACTCCCAGTCCCTGTCACACCTACAACCTCCTCTATAAAATGTAGCATTTTGGGTTGCAGAAAAACCTTGCCGTGGTCTTCACTGAATAACTTCAGTGTGGGGTTATTTCAGGTAAATAAAGAGCCTGACCTTGCTGTTTCATTCCTCTCCCGAAATGACAGAATGCCAGCCCTGCCCCCCTCGGCAAAGATCCTGCTCCAACATCCAGATGAAAAGCCTCTTTGAACTCCACAGGGAGCCATTTTCTTATCATTATCATAAAAGCCTAGAGAAAAATTCCTCTTGCTTGATATTTTTCTCAGGCCCAAGTCTGAGGTTAAGTCATGAGACACAAAACCAGCATCCTCTTACAGGTGCCAGATTTGTTCTCCAATTTCATCTTGGCAGGGATGTCTGGCATGCACGCGCACAAGCATACACACACATACACACACACACACACACACATCTAAACAGTCATAGTTGTCTTTGAAAAATGTAAACGAGCTTGCCCCTGTCATTTAGACCCTAAGCAGCTGGGAACACAATATGGTGAAATGTAGAGCCCCATGCACCCTCCCCCTGAAGCAGCCAAAGGCATCTTTGTCCAGCCCAGGTGTTGGCTACATCCTTCTCACATCCTGTCTTGAATTATTCAGACTCATTCATTCTGTATCCCACATAGACGCACAATTAAACCCTTAGCTTTCCCTTCAAGAGAACAGCAAAGCCTCTGGGGACAGTTGGGGACAGTTGTGTGGTGCTCCTTAGCCTGAGAGTCTCCTGGTAAAAATAATGCAAAAGGAAATGATTTGCAAAGAAGCACTGGTCTGGTGTGGGGAGGGGACATTCTGCTCAGAAAATGGGGTACCCCTCTGCACCAGCCGCAGTCATGGCACCTCATAGTGGCCATCTTGGACACTGAGGAAATAGTTAACCATAAAGATGCTATTAGCTCAAATTCTGCAGAGTCCTGAAGGAGTTCCAAAACTGCAGTCAGGGCCTCTTGGCAGATGACTTTTTAGTTGTTAGTAAACTTTCCAATGTTTTATGCTTATGAAGAACATGAGTGTGGGTCTACTGAGTGGGAAGCTATTGACAAATGCTCCAATGGTTTCAAAAACGACGGAAAGCAGCAGTCTTAACCTTGTATTTTTTTTGAGACTCAACAATAAGATAACTCTAAAGAGCCTTTGCTTAAAATCGTGGACAAAAATCCTGCCCTTGAAAGTTCGATTTCTGCCCTGGAATCTTGGGCAGAAAAAAAGAAGAAGGAGGAGGAGGAGGAGAAGGAGGAGAAGGAGAAGGAGAAGGAGGAGGAGGAGGAAGAGGAGGAGGAGGAGGAG
>NW_021621692.1:5227765-5239902 GCF_004785775.1 Grammomys surdaster
GAAGGAGAAGGAGAAGGAGAAGGAGAAGGAGAAGGAGAAGGAGAAGGAGAAGGAGAAGGAGAAGGAGAAGGAGAAGGAGAAGGAGAAGGAGAAGGAGAAGGAGAAGGAGAAGGAGAAGGAGAAGGAGAAGGAGAAGGAGAAGGAGAAGGAGAAAAAGGGGAGGAGGAGGAGGAAGAGGAGGAGGAGGAAGAGGAGGAGGAGAAGGAGGAGAAGGAGGAGGAGGAGGCTGATGGGAAAGGAACCATGGCAACACATTGAGTTGGGAGAAGAGAGACTAGCGTTGAAGTAATGCCAGAGACTCAGAGACTGATTCTGAGCACACTGGTAGCAAAGAAAGACTGAGAGGCTTTAGCTTACCTGATTTCATTCAACCATGAACATGCTGGTGTGTGTAGGGGATCGCCTGCCTGATAGGAACTTAGGAGAGGTGGGTACTGTGTAAATGACCCATAAAGTGTTGCACAACTCCTCCCATCCCCTCCCACCCTTCCCTTTTAGAGCTCTGATGTCAGGGCAAGGCCAGGGTTGGCAACCCTCTAAGCACCTGTTATCTCTCCTTTAATAAACAGTCTCCCTTCCTGTACCTATTCAGATGTCTCTGTGCATAATTCATTGAAAGGAGTCACAAGAACCCGAAAACTCAATGGTCTAGAAATTTCCCCAACCCCCCTCATTTCTCTCTCTCTCTCTCTCTCTCTCTCTCTCTCTCTCTCTCTCTCTCACACACACACACACACACACACACACACACACACACACCTACCATCTGCATTTTTAAGTTTCTCAGGGCATCACTGGGCAAGGTAAACAATAAAATTATAGGCAAATTAGGTGAGGAGAGGCCTTTCTTCTTATATGGATCTTCTTTTCTATCCCCTTGTACCTAGAACTTAGTGATTAAAAACAGCTCCAACCAGCTTTACACACCAACTACGTAAGTTATCAGCCTCTGTTTACCCTGAGAACTGGCAAGGGCCATTTGGTCTCAGCTCTCTGGATCTTTGTGGAGGCAATAGTGCCTACCAAGAAATTCTGTGTAGAAGACTTTTAATAGTATCTCCAAGTTTCATGAATTAATTGAAACCATGTCAAGCCCCACCCTAACTCTAGCTACCAGGAGTTGTTGACATTACATTAGCAAACACCTTCCAAAGGGCCTAGAGGAGTTGGTCTGGGGAGTTGAAGTACTGTCTCTTTGGTCCCTTGAAGGAACCTGGCCACCATGTGCTATAAAAGCTGAATGACTACAGTAGGCTAAGGGTAGACACAAGTATTAGTTGTGCCCAAGTACCCAGAAATAACTTAATTAATCATTCTCAGATGGACAGTTTTAACACCCCCCAACATATACATATACCCCACACATGTATACACACACCCTTAATACACACACACATATACACCCCACATCTGCATATACAAATCCTCTCCATGCACACACACTCACCCACACACACACACATATACACACCTTCTATACAAACACACCATACACACATACATATACACACCTACACATGCACACACACACACACACACACACACACACACACATTTTGTTGGCAAACAAAGATTGCTTTGGATACTAAGAAGTAATATCAAGGGTGCTGCTAAATAGTTTGCAGCACACAGGGGAGACCTACAAAGCACGGATTAGCCCAAATGTCTACAATGCTGAGTCTAGAAATGTATCTGGGAATACTCTTTAGACATTAGCCCTGGGTTAGCAGCCTGATGGGGACGGTATCTTTTATTGGATTCTTTGCCTTCTACTTGCAAGACTTTAAGTGATTTTTAGCTCCCTCCCTTGCCCTGAATCACCATGCCTTCCTGGTACCCCTTAAGCCGATTTGCAAACTAGTCATTTACAAACTGGTAATTTAGCAATATCCAGACATTCGTGTGACTGACATACTTGGTATATACACATCTGGAATTTGGTTTGTCTGATACCTCCCCAGCTGAGTATCCCTTCAGGGAGGGCCTCTGATTAAAATGATACTGATCCAATTGTCCAGAGTTTGGGTAACACACATAGGACATCAAAACCTATGCTGGGACCTGGAGAGATGTGTCAGTGTTTAAGAGGGATGGCTGCTCTTGAAGAGGACCTAAATTTAGTTCTCGGTAGCCTGAGTGGGTGCCTCAAATATACTTGTAACCTCAGCTCCACAAGAATCTGACACCTTCTTCTGGCCTTTGAGGGCAACTGCAGTCACAAGTACATACTCACACAGACACGCACACAAACTCTGAGTAGTACCACCCTGTGTGGTCGTAAATGCCATCCCTTGCAACCAAAGAACTGTTCAAAACCTGGCTCTGCCTTTGCACCAGCTCTGTGGCCTTGGATGTGAGCATACATACTCCAAGAACTGAGGGTTGTGTATTATTTATGAAGGGATTCCTAGTACCAAGACCAGTACCTGGTTGGGCACAGGTGTATAATTTATAAATTGATTACAAAAATAATGGGACAAGGTTTCTTGAGCTTCGTGATACATACCTATCTAATAGATTTTTTCAGAGGAAAAAATAAATAATAATAATAATAATAATAATAATAATAATAATAATAAACCATTACCTGCCATTGCTGTCGTTACGGCAGAGGGAGGGAAGCAAGTTGGGAAGACTCCTGTATCTCTGTCTTGGAAACTATCTGAATTCGTGACACAATAGTCTTTTCTCACTGAGAATGGCCAGATATATGTCCAAGGATTCAACTTCACGTAGAAGCAGTAGCAAGAACAAATAACTCTTCGAACTAAAACCCTTATTAGAGACATGTGAATTTCTTTGTAATTTCTGGATAGATCCAAATCACGAGCAGGATGCTGGAGGGCACTGTCAAGACATCTAAACCAAGGGGATGGCTGCTGGCTCTCAGGCAAAGACTGGGACCCTATAGAACTCTAGAACGTGAGTGATTTAAAATACGGTTATGACCTTGGAGTCTTGACGGACCCTTTTCTCAAAAGGAAAACTTCAATATGTGTGAAAATAGCTGTAGTGGGGGGGGGTGTCTGTTGACTGTGACTGGAAGCACTTAAAGCAACAGGAACAGAGTCTCCTTTTTGGTGTATGTTCTGGGATGGGAAAAATCAAACATTTAGCTTGCACTTTTGCATGACGTACCATCCTACATACACCTCTCAACACATGTCCATTAGCCGTAAATGGTCCCAAATGTGGGCCATTATGAAGTGATAACAGCAATGCTATTAAAACACTGACAGGTTCTGGAAATATCTGCTACTCCAACCCCAAGATCTACTCTACTCCCACTGACATCTTAGCATCTTGAATGGCTTAGCTTCTGTATTTGCTAGTAGGTTAAGACTTACTTATCAAAGAGTACAGATGGAAGATAAGAAAATTAAAAAAAAAAAAAAAACAAGACACACAACACTTGAGAAATGGAGACTGGAGGATCATTTATGACTTCTAATAAGTTTGAGGCAAGCCTATGCTATCAAATAATACTAATAACAACACAAAAGGTCTTGGACTGTGTAGCCTTTCTCAGCTTACAAGTCCACTCTGTATTTTTTTAAAGTGTGTGTGTGTGTGTGTGTGTGTGTGAATGCAAGTGCCCACAGAGGCCAGAAGCATCAGATTCTGATGCCCTGGAACCAGAGAGGCAGTTGGTTGTGAGCCACTGAAAGTGGGTCCTGTAAAGCAAATATTGGCCCTCTGTGGGAGCTGTGTGTGCTTTTAAACATCAAGCCATCTCTCCAGCCTCACCTTTCTCTTGCTTAAAGAAACATATACATCTTTACTACCAAAGAAAAATAATAACAAGCCTAAAAAAACATAAATTATTAAGGAGGTACTGATCATAATTATAACACTTTTTGTCAAAGTAAGGTTCTGGACACAGTATCCAAATACAGTCGTTTGAGTCAACAATGGACAACATGCACAGTTAGTGGTCCCATAAAAATTGTCATGGAGACGAATATTCCCATTGCCTAAGGGCACTTGTAGCTGTCCCAAGGGCATTTTGTAAGGTAGTATTCACACAGTCATCACAACATGTCTGTGAACAAATCCACATAGTGTAGAACACAAGATCATGAATAATACATAATAATTATGAGAGACGTGTGATACTGATATATGTGTTCATAATAATGTTTATCATTATTTTGGGGCTGCACTCCACTGTAAAGCCATCTGCCTATTTGCTCATGCATGAGCAAACCCCTCCTACTGCCTGCTCATGTTCTCTGTATTGCTGGATTGTATCGGGGGTTGTTTCCAGTGACGCACATACAACATCAAGGTTTGGACTGCTTTTCTGCCACACTTCTTTATGTTGGAGAGGCCACTAAAGGTGTGGCCCAAGGCTGGGTCAATGTTTCTGTGATGCATGGTCATATATTTCTTTAACTAAATACTCCAGAACAGTGTAGCTGGGTCATTAGCTAGTTCTGTCATTAGGGGGTTGGATCCTTGTGGTTGTTTTCATTGTTTATTTGTTTTGTTTGAACCTTTCGTGGTAGTTTAAATGAGAATATCCCCCTCAGCCTCAGATGTTTAAATGCTTGCTCTCCAGTTGGTGGCGCTATTTGGGGAAATTTCAGAGGTCAGAGCTTGCTGGAAGAAATATGTTACTGGCAGTGGGCTTTGAGATTTCAAAGCTTCATGCCATTCCCAGTGCTTCTCTGCCTCAGTCTTGCGGCTCAAGATGTGATCTCTCCTCTTGTTGCTTCAGCTACCATGTGCGCCCGCTGCCATGCCTCCTCCATGACCTTCTTAACATTCTGAAACCGTAAGCCCAAATAAACCCTTCCTTCTGTATGCATTCGTTTGTCATGTTTTAATCACAGTAATAGAAAAGTAAGGAATACCTGCCCCCTTCTGAATATTATAAGTGATTGAACTAAATACCACTCCAGTCACTCCTAGGAGCACTGTGAAAGTGTTTTCTCTACATCCTCCTCGGCGTTTATTGTATTTTGTTTTCTTAATCACAGTCCTTCTGACTGGGATAATTTAGAATCTCAAAGTTGCTTTCATTTGTTTCTCTCTGATGACTGGTAATGATGAATATTTTTTTTCATTTTCTAACTAGACCTATTTTTATTATTGTTGGTATCATTGAATGGAGTGAGTCTCTTTTGATTGAGTAATGAAGTGACACTCCACATCCTGGTATTTAAGCCCTTTGTATGCCTCTCTGTGAAAAAGTATTTCTAGTGACTACGTCAACAGAGCTGGCTTAGAAGGCTGGATAACCAGTCACTGCCAGACAACCGTTGGACATCAGACTTGGGAGTGGGCCATCTGAGACTTACCTTGGCTGGCCTTCAAGCCAACAGTAGACTCTAGAGAAAGCCCAGCCGTGTTGAGCTTAACTGGCTCAATCCTCAGTCCTGTCCAGTTGACCTGCCCATAATGGCTGTGGTTTTAAGTAACTTAGGTCAGGACATTTTTGTTACAAAACAGTAGCTGACTGATACAGAAAATGTTAGAGCAGAGGTTTGAACCCAGGTCCAAGATAGCTTCCTCTGTTTGCATAACTATTACAGATCATAAGCTGCACACTGAACCTGCCTTCTCTCTGTGTCCCCTCCCATACATTTTTAACTATTGTCTCTGTTGTTCACTGTGTCACCACTGGAGATCAAGTTTGGATCGTTCATGTTTAAATTTCCTGAATTCAACAAGCCTCTCTATCATTAGTTTGCCTTTTGTTCCTCTGTAAAATTTTAAGTTTTCATTTCTAGTTCATGTATATGAGTGTTTTGCCTGCATGTCTGTCTGTAACATGTCTGTTCATCCTGATATCCTTGGAGTACATAAGACGGCATGGGACCAAATGAGACAGGAGCTAGATATGCTTGTGGGCCACCATATCATGCCAGGAACTGAACCCAGGTCTTCTGGAAGAGCAGCCATTGCTCTTAAGTTATGAGCCATCTCTCCAGCCCTTATTATTTTGTTTTGGAATTATTTGTTAATACAGTTAAATTGCTAGGATGGGGGGAGTTTCTACACTTTGATTAAAATTGGAAAGAACAGGACATTCTATTTTAAGGCTAGGGAAATATCTTAGTGGTTAAGAATACATACTGCTCTTGCAGAAGCCATGAATCCAGTTCCTGGCAACCACACTGGGCAGCTCACAACAGTCTGTGACTCCAGCTCCAGAGATTACAATGTCCTCTTCTGACCTCCACAAGCACTCCTGTTCCTGTTTTCTCTCTCTCTCTCTCTCTCTCTCTCTCTCTCTCTCTCTCTCTCTCTCTCTCTCCCTCTCTCTCCCTCTCTCTCTCTCTCTCTCTCTCTCTCTCTCTTTCTCTCTCTCTTTCTATCTCTCTCCCTCTCTCACACACACATACAATTAGAAATAAGATAAACTATATTTTTTCTATTTTAATTTATGCCATGTTTTATCAAATTTTATAGTGGTAAATCACAGAGTTTTGAAAAAGAGTACCATAGTCCCAACCTGGGAGATTGGGTCCTTCTCCAAGTACAAATACAAAAATGCTCAAGACCCCTGTATGTAATGGCATAGTGTTTGCTTACATGTAACCTAAACACATCCTCTAGCACATTTTAAGTTGCTCTAGATTGTTTACAATAGCTACAAACTGTGTATCCTGTGTATGTTGTGATGCTGTATTGTTATGGAAGAAGGATGAGGGAAAAGGTCTGTACAAACACAGTGCTCACCCTTACCCACACCCCCACTCTGTACCCCAACATCACCAAACACTTGCCATTAATGGTTGCTTGAATCCTTGATATGGAATCTGCAAATACAGAGGGCTCTGCCACTATTTCACCAATGTCTTACAGGTAAGACAAACAAACAAACAAACAAATCAAGAACCCAGACTGAGATGTGGCTAAAGAATCCGTCTGTGATTTAGCAGTGAAGCAGACATCCCACCAGCAAGCTCAGCCTGACTTTACCACCAGACCATGAAATCTAGACTCTGACCAAATTACTTAATCCAGTTCTGAATCATAAGAAACCATTTCTTAACTGGCTTTATACTTTAAAATAATGATCCAATGCCTACTGAGTTTCCAAAAGTGCTGGATTAAGTAAGTGTCTTCTTTGTTGAAAAAAAAATCAAAGATACTGTCCAACTCTTAAAGAGTATGATCATCATAAGATCCTCAAATAGGCTGTCTGAAAATTGGATTCTGGTGCACACACACAAAGCACATGATTGGAATATGTAGCTGAAGCTGGGTCCTAAAGCCTTTAAAATATTGTCTTTAAGCTGGCAAGATAGTTTGGGAAATAAAAGTGCTTCCTACACAAGCCTGATAACTTGAGTCACTAAAATCTACATTCAAAAAGTTGGATGCAGTGGCTGGAGAGGTGGCTCAGCAATTAAGAGCAATGGCTGTCCTTGCAGAGGACCCAGGTTTGGTGTCCAAACCCCACAGGGAGGCTCACAACCATCTTTAACTCCAGTTCAAGGGAACCAAAGACCTTCTGGCCTCCACAGCACTGGGCACATGTACACAGTGCATGAACATGCATTCAGGCAAAACCAATTCCACATATGAATAAAAATAAGCAAATCTAAAAACAACAACAAAACAGTAACTCCCATCTGGAGACAAGAGAGTCCACCAGAAGCCTGTAGACTATTTAACCTGGAGTTCACACCAAAGCAATAGGAGCAAGAGAGACTCTTCCTCAACGTGGAGAAAGGTAATAATGGATTTAAAGTTGACCTCTGACCTCCAGGTGTATTCTGTGGCACATATTCGTTGTGTTCGCACACATATATGATACATACAAACCTATACATACACATGCAAAATAATAATAATAATAATAATTAATAATAAAAATTAAAAGTTTTAAAAAGAAAATGTTCATTTGCCTCCACAGGACCATCTCTTTCAAACGTTCACATGGTACAGATGTAGCCGAGAGGTGAAAGAACCTGATGTATTTCTCATAGACTTACTCAAAGAATGAATTCTAGAAACCGGTTTTGAACCCAGGATAGCAGAGGTCAAAGTGAGTGCACTGCTTCTGACAGCTCTTCCATTCTTCCAGAATAACGGATCCCTACTGGCTACCAGACAAACAGATACAAGAGTCAGAGTTCTATACTTCCAAGTATACCTCTAAAATAGTAAGCTAAAAATGAGGAAGGAGACATTGGTTGAAGTTAAAGCTACAGATCAAGCATCCCTTTGAAAGACGGGTTCTTTGCTGGTTATACACTCCGACTCACAGCTTGATTCTATAGAGAAACAATGTTGCAAATAGACAAACCCTTGGCTGCGCCAGGTACTCTGTGATCTTTTCTCGCAGTGCCACAGTCTGGCTGGAAGGAAGGGTCAGACAATTTTCGTTTTTGCCATCCAGGCCTTTCTTAACATAGAATGAACACAGAGGTCAAGTTCCTGCAGATGGTTTGAAAGAGGCCAACCCTCATTTAACTTTGCAAAGCGGGCAGGGCAGGGCATAGGTCATGTGAAGAAATAAAACCTGTGAGTACTGCAGATCGGCCATCTCAGCCCTGAGCAGCAGCTGCTTCTTCACAGGACTGAAACTCCTGGGCAGTATTGCCTCAAGTTTATAATCTGCTGCTCAGAACTGTATCATTCCTGGTACCTGCCTTGGATGAACCAATCATTAATGGGAAATAGGCAAAACTGATTGTTGGAAGGAAAAGAGGAAAAGGGAATCACTAGAAAAAGGTAGCAAAGCCTTTGAATTGTGAGGACTATGAAAGCCTTTATTTCTGGAATTTGTAGATGCTTTCCTCCACTTCCCAATACACATACACACACACACACACACACAAATCTCCTGCTTAGCTCCATGGCTCTCCCACCCCTGTAGAATCTACATGCCAAACAGACCACTGGCTGAGGTTGCGCGGATGCCGCACGTTTCCACTCTACAGAGTAACCCCAAAACTCCAGCCAAGACAATGCCCTGCAGAGGAGGGATGTACGTGCTCTACAGAAATCAAATACCAGATATCCTGTGAGCCCCAAACTGTTGACACTGGGCAAGCTCAAGGACATTTTGGTAAACCATGTTCTCTAGGACTAACCCTCTCCAGGTTGTTGAGAAAGGAACATGCAGCATGGGGCAGGGGGGGAGACTGGAGTCGGTAAAAAGCGCTATCACTATCCTCTTTCTATACAAATCCGTCTAATCAAAACCATACTGGGTCAGCTCTGTTTTACCTCCAAACTCCCTGTGCGATGCTGTAAACATTGGCAGACAATGCATGTCATTAAGGTGGAGTGTGTTCCCCGTAAAATGTTTGTTTCCATCTACTGGCTGTTTCAACTATCTGGAGGAGATTTCTTGTGGCCAGGCTCAGTAACAAACAGAAGGGACGCTCAAGTCCCCGCTGAGAAGAAACAGGACATGGGAGGGGTAATGAGTGAGCTGCTTGGATGAGGAACAGGAAGGTGAGTGTCTGGGTGGCTAACTTCCGTTGTCTAAGAGCACCGAATGTCCAATGGCTCAATGACGTGGACAAGTTCTCCCCCGCTTTGTTCATCTATTTTAATTTGTTAAAATATATATGTGTATGTACGTGTGTGTGTGTGTGTGTGTATATATATATGTGTGTGTGTGTGTGTGTGTATATATATATATGTGTGTGTGTGTGTGTGTATATATATATATGTGTGTGTGTGTGTGTATATATATATGTGTGTGTGTGTATATATATATATGTGTGTGTGTGTGTGTGTATATATATGTGTGTGTGTGTGTGTGTGTGTATATATATATGTGTGTGTGTGTGTGTGTGTATATATATATGTGTGTGTGTGTGTGTGTGTGTGTGTGTGTAAAATATTCTTTGATCAAAAGTATTCCATTTAACCTCTCCTGCCCCCTTCACCCTCCTACGGAATCCTTTCCTACGTTCATGTCTTTAGTTTGTAGTGTGCTGTATTTATTTAGATTTGTCTGCATTATCTCCCTGGGGAGGGGCAGGGCATTTTTAATTTGAGAAAAGATAGACCAATGGCCAAACAACCTAAGAACGCAACTTTTCCTCCTCCATCAACCATCAACCACTGATAGCTCAAGA
Source organism: Grammomys surdaster (assembly GCF_004785775.1). Classification (NCBI taxonomy): domain Eukaryota; kingdom Metazoa; phylum Chordata; class Mammalia; order Rodentia; family Muridae; genus Grammomys; species Grammomys surdaster. The sequence continues at coordinate 5,237,818 of NW_021621692.1, forward strand.
AGGGATGGGGCCTTACAGAGGCCCTCCCATATCTGTGATAGACAGTTGATGAAGCCAGTCTTGTGCAGGTCTTTTGGAGGAAGCCACTACTGCTGTTTGTTTGTGGGTGCAACAGTCATGCCATGTCCAGAAGACAGTTTTACAGCGCCTCTGCCCATCCTCAGGCTCTTAAATGCATTCCTCACCTCTTGCCTGTAAAGAAACACACTGGGAGTCTGTGAGCATTGTTGTCTTTCAATACCAAAGGGGAAGTAGGCGAAATAAAGAGTGCTCTGGCACCAGAATAATTTCTCCATTACCTCAATTAGTTCCAATGATGTGGAAAAGTTCTGTCTGGAGAAATCAAACTAAACGTAAAATCACTGCAGTGGCGGTGGCGGCGGTGGTAGGTGTTGATACAGGCATTAGTCAGCAATACTGATGGCCATGAAGTCACTCCATGGCCCTGTCGCTAGACCAGGGCTGAGAAATAAACTCATTAGACCAGCCCCTATAGTGAAGCATGTGGGTTTTAATGTGGCACCAACGCAACCTGGCACCCCGCAAAAGATTTAGCTGTCTGCCTTTGGAAGGCACCGTTTCCCAAGGTGTCTGGAAAAGAGATCTGGGTAAGTGCCATGATTTTTTTCCCTACAGAAACAAAAATAAGCCTTCTTTGTTCCTAGCCACATTTGCCATTAGCTAGGGGGATGTTAGATTTTCATTAGGGAACCGATGAGATCTGTGTGGCTACAGAAGACAAAATGGGGGCCTTTTAGAAGGGTGCTATTATCAAATGGATGTGGGTTCAGCGCAGAAAAAGACTTTCTGATGCTTAAAACTTAACCCTAAAGATACTGACTTCGTACCAGATGCTTCTTAAGTTCCCAATGAGGGCTAGAGGGATGGTTTAATTGGTAAAGTGCTTGTTTTGAAAATACTAGGACCTGGGCTTTGTCCCCAGAAACCACCTAACAATGTTGGGTGTGACAACATATGTTTTTAGTTCCAGCACTGGAGATGAAGACACATGAGGATTCCTGGGTCACTGGCCAACCAGGCTACACTACTTGATGACCTCTAGGCCAGTGAGATTCCCTGTCACAAGGAAATGAACAGGATTCTTAAGAATAATACCCAAGACTGTTCTTCAGCTCTTAGATGCACACCACGCATGTGCACACACATCAAGCCACAGGAACAGACACAATAAACAGACAAACTACGCACACACACACACACACACACACACACACACACGTGCGTGCACAATATATATATATATATATATATATATATATATATATATATATATATATTGCTCTGTGTTAAGAGCACATGTTGCTCTTGCAGAGGACTTGGGTTTTGTTCCCAGCACCCACATAGCAACTCAGAGCTGTCTGTAACTCCAGTTCCAGGGAACTCAATGCCCTCTTCTGGCCTAAGGGCAACAGGCACACATGTGGTGCACGTACATACATGAAGGCAAGACAGTAATACACATAAAATAAAAATACTATTTATAAATGAATAAATAACTCCCCATAGAGTGTCAGTAACTTGTCTGGGACAGCCCCAAAAGATATTTGCCTCCACTTGTTACTCGGTGAACGACAAATCCTATTCTCAAGTTCAAATACAATACAGGGAAGAGGATACAACAGTTTCCTGGTCCCGCCTGTTTGTCTCCATGTGGTATCTGTCTTTCTTCCCTATGGGGAGGGAAAAAGTAAACCAAATAATAAATGAACAAGGAGAATTTGGATTAGAAAGATGTTTCTCCTCTCTAGGGTTCTATTAATATAGACACTATTAGGTCTAGAAGAACTGACCAAAATTAAGACATTCTGTGGTACACTGAGCCTCTTCTTCAGTAGTGGATCTGTCTTTCTGACTTTAGCCACTTCCTTTTTTTGGCACCGATTTTGATATAAGGTGGTTAAGTACCAATCACCTGAGGATGGATGCTAGAGATAGATAGGTAGGTAGATGGATAGATAGATAGATAGATAGATAGATAGATAGATAGATACATACATACATACATACGATAGATAGATAGATAGATAGATAGATAGATAGATAGATAGATAGATAGATAGATAG
>NW_021621692.1:5239912-5247887 GCF_004785775.1 Grammomys surdaster
TAGATAGATAGATAGATAGATAGATAGATAGATAGATAGATAGATAGGATAGATATACAGATAGATAGATAGATAGATAGATAGATAGATAGATAGATAGATAGATAGATAGATATGACAGATAGATAGATAGATAGATAGATAATAGATAGATAGATAGATGATAGATATGACAGATAGATAGATAGATAGATAGATAGATAGATAGATAGATAGATAGATAGATACAATGGATAGATATACAGATAGATTAGATAGATAAATACACAAACAGAATTAACTACTTCCTTTATGATCAGTGAAACTCTTCCTGTCTCCAGCATAGCCACCCTCTGATAATATTCTTAAATTATGTAACTAAGGGAATTGGAGCATAGAAGTTAAGCAATTTATCAAAAGTCATGCTAAAGATGGGGAAGTAGGGTAGAAGGTAAGTAGGAAGGGAAAGAATGAAGAAAGGAAAGAAAGAAGGAAGGGAGGGAGGGAGGGAGGGAGGAAGGAAGGAAGGAAGGAAGGAAGGAAGGAAGGAAGGAAGGAAGGGTAAAGAGGATTAAGTGCCCTGGTCCATCTACTCTCCCACACTGCACCTGTAAATACCAAGCAGTGCACAGACTTTCCTGCTTAGAATTTGAATATTAGTCCCCAAGTCAAAGAGAGGTAGATATCTCTTGCTTTCTCATTTTGTCATCTAGTTGTGGCAATTACAAATGGATGATAGAAAGGAACCTTTAAAATTGCTCTTTAAAATGATTTCCCTTTTATCGTGGTGCACTGTGGGCCCCTCTAATGACCTAAGAAAGCTGACTCCTCACATTGTGGAAGGACCTCAGCCAGCTGGTTTCCCCACAGTCACCCAAACTCTAGTGGAGTAGTTTGCCATGATGTGACCCCCTCCAGAGCATGGTGGCAAGGGGGCCAACCTCAAAAGCATCGCCACATGTGTTGGAACACTGTATCTGAAAGCATCTTTCCATAGTTTCAGGTCTAGTGTGCTGTAAGTTAGAGAAGCTTTGTTGGAAAGCTGTCCTCCATACTCAGGATTGCAACACAGGAGAGGATTTTGGAGACTGTCAAATGTGTTTTTTCAGTCTTTATCCAGAAATGGGTTGCACAACTTAACTTTTACAGAGTAAGGCCTCATGTAAAAATGGGGCCAAGTTAGGAAAAGTCCTCTCTCGTCCTCAACTTCCGTAAATAAAACATTCGGACATCCAGGTCCTCCTCATTGTGCCTGTGGTATTCCGCATCACAAGTGGCAAACCTTTATAACTGGGAAAGATAATTAAGCAATCATTTTATTGAGAAATGTCATATAGAAAATCTCACCCAGCTCAAGAAAGAAATCTTGCAGTTCATGTCTGGATTAAAATCTTGACTGTCAGCATCAGTGTTAGGACAAGAATTCCCAAATTTTCCAAATTCTAGGTACATCGACAAGGCCCCACACTAGACTCCCAGTTCTGGGGTCCTCTCTGCTAGCTCTGTCATGTCAATCATTTAAAAACATCACACTGTTTTTTTATTATAGATACTTGAATATCTGGGCTTCTTTCATGGTAGAGTCATCACCTCTAAAGTTGCAGGATATAAAAATGACGATCTGAAACGAGAAGTGGGAAAAGAATCATCACAAATGAGACTCCTTCGAAGGACAATTCTGGTAGTCTGAAAGCATTATCTTATTTTGGGGCAAAGTGTCTGTATCATTACTCAGTTCTTTCTCTGCTTTTCTTAGTCTGCTGTTTTATACTTTGCCCAAGGCATCATTTAGTGTTTCAAAATATTAGCCTATTATAGGTATTCAGAAGCCCCAGGAGAAATGGAATACATTTACAGACCCATAAACATCTAAATTAGTGCTATAAAGGGGAAATATAGTCTACAGTTGGAGAGTACCCAATACATAATATGTTGTGGCATTGAAGAAACTTCCTTTCTGGTGGCTGGAAAATCTATTTTCTCTAAGTATTCAATTTTAAAATGGATAATAAAAATAAATAATAGGCCTGCTTACGCTTCGATTGCACTTTTCATGGGTGATCTCAAAGAGTTTCTCAACTGTTAATTTATGACCCCTGGGGAAAGGTAGGTGGCAAGCAATATCTTTCTTCTTTAAACAGAGAAGCAGACAGAGAGAGGCCAGGCAACTTGTCCAGAGACACAAGACAAGCTTCGTGCAAAGAAGAGAAGAAAATCAGGAGATTTCGTGAATGTTAGAAATCCACACCATTCGCCTTCAAAAACCATGGTGTATGCTGAGGTGGGCCAAATGACTATTTCTCATCTAACACTGTGTTCTTCCATCTGGGATGGTGGCTTGATCGTTTCACACAGGGGTTTGTCTGGAGTACTTAACCAAAACAGCAAAGGAGTAGAACGTGCCACCATTACTCATCTTCTTGGTCAAAGAAAGACAATGGCTAGGCCTTACAAACATTCAGAGAAGTGAGTATTGAACACCAAGGAGTTGGAAAATAACTGACTATATCCCAAATAACTTCCTGAGAAATGAAATCTCACACTGTGAGCAAGAAAGAGAAACGGGCTCTTTTACATAGGTGACATGTGTACAAATACGTGCACATGCATGTGAACATGTGTAGGGACTGGAGGAAAACTTCAGCTGTCTCCTAAATTATGCCCACTTTGATTTTTGAGATGAGTCTTCCCCTCCTGTCCCCTGCTCTCTGTCTAGCTTGTAACTCACCAAGGAAATTAAGCTATGTAACAAGTCTCAGTAATTCGCTTCATTCAATCCTGTTCCCACCTCTGTGACAGAATTCAAAACATGTCACCACAACCACCATGCTCATCGTGCCCACCATACCCATCATGTCCACCCTGTCCATCATTTCTACCTTTTGTAGGGGTTCTTCTGGGACAAATTCGGGTCTTCATGGGTACAGTGTGTATAGCGCAAGGACCTTAATGACTGAGCTATCACATTGGTCCTCGGAAGTTGACACATTTAAACAATAGTCCACTTTGTCATTATTTCAGACTGTCACTCTGTGTTACCATCTATCATGGTGACTAGCCCCTATGTTTTTGTAACTGCTACCCAGCAACCAACATGATTCTGCTCATCACCAGAAGGTAATCTCCACGAGTTGGTAAAGTTCTCACGTTATTATCTACCGCGTGATGGAGTTCTCTCCTTTGTTTTGCAAAATCAATCTTTTAGCTGATCTCCCTACAGAGAAGAGAAATCAGGCATATGCAAAACCTGTGTAATAATAAGTGTATATTTTTTAAAATATATTTTTTTAAATTTAATATGTGTGATTATTTTGCCTACATGGAAATATGTGCACCGTGTGCATGCAGTGCCTGAGGAGGCCACAAGGGGATGATGATGTCAGATCCCCTGGAACTGGAATTATGAGCATATGACCATGCAGGTCTTAGGAACTGAATCTGGATCCTCTTCAAGAACAGTGAGTGCTTTTACCTGCTGAGCCATCTCTCCAGCATATTTTTTAAAAGTAAGCTGTATATTTACTGGCAACAGATCCATTCTCAATGTGTGGCAAAAACATCATCTACCTTGGCAACACAATGGGCTATGAAAGGTTTAATCTCACAGGTTAAAGAAAATTAAACCTGCCATTTATTGGAGTGATTCATTCATGATGATACAGAAGTTATTAACATGGTTAGGAGGCAAGCCTGATATCTGACTCCTAAACAGCCAACCATGTGGGAATCACCACAGTGCACTGAGATGAGGTTTAAAACTGATAAGGCCTAGTGACCACCAAGAAAGTAAAACCTGGATGCAGAGAAAAGGAGGAGAGAGTGGTCCTCATCTCCAGGTCTATGGTACCTTACTGTGTGACCATGGGTAAGTTCCTCACATTCAAGGTTTCTCCATTCATCAAAAGAGATTGATGCCAATCTCACTTGGCTAGTTAGCAAGCCATTTAAAGATGAGGCATGGACCTCTCTGTCATTTATTTGTATCTCCTTGATATTAAATAATTAATCAGAGACAGAAGCTAGAGAGATGGGGGTGTGGTTAAGAGCACTGGCTTTGGGTTCGGTTGCCAGCACGCACACTGTTGCGCAGAACCTTCAGTGACTCCAGGCCCAGGGGAGCTGATGCCCTCTTATGCTATCTAAAGGCACCATCTGTAGGTAGTAAGTACACATGCAGTGAAATACTCATGCACATAATATAAAACAAAAGCTTGCTTTAAAGAGAATTAATCTAAGCGATCAAGAAGAAGCTAATTAGGTCACAATTCTAATGAGTTACCACGACATAGAACATTTTGGCAAAAATAGACACACAAAACCAAACTTCTGTTGAGGAGTCTCTCCAAAGTCACGCTGTAGTTCTTGAGAGTTCCAAGGCTTTAGAAAACCTTGATACATACAAGACTCCATGAAATGTCTTTAGCTCATGGGTTTTGTTAGAAAAAACTCAACAGTTCTGGAAAGCCACATGATTCCTTCTGACTTGCAGCACCGTGGGATGAGTCTATATCTCTGTCATACAGCTTTGTTATACATCTCTACCCTGCTCAGAATACTTGACAAGGAAGGCCAAGTAAGGTGAGACACACTTCCCTCTGCCTCTTTTTGTTCTCCCTTGTACTAGGCATGATCAAAGGCTATGGCTTTAATCTATCTTAAATTCTATGCAACAATGTCATTTAAGTCACACCAACAAAGGCAGTGCAAGCTATCTTCATCTTAAACCTCAATGATGCAAAGAGCCAGGCTCACTGCACGAAGCGCCCCAGGGAAGCCTGTAGACAAGCTATAGAGGACCAAATTTCCAACAGTATGTCCTTTTGACACTCTTCTTTGAAGTCTGGCTTTCTCCCCAAAGCTGCTGAGGTCCCGCCCCCATCACTGTCACCCTCTGCCTCCAGGCTCTATCTGAGTCTCTCTCTTCTCCATTAAATCTTTGGGTTCCTGTGGGGAGGAGAGTGGCCCCCACTGGCCCAGGCCTATTTCTCTAGGTTATATATGTCACCATTTTCCATGCCTTTAACAAGACTCAATTAAAAATTAATCAGTCCAGCATGGCAATTTGGAGTGGTAATTGTTTCTTTTCCTGACTCTGTGGCCATAGGCTAAAAGCACACCCAGTACCTAAATTAATCATCTAATTGGGATTTTTCCATACTCCAGACACTCAGCCTTCCTGCCGTCCTAGCAATGTGCTATGTGACCTTAGTAATTAGATTGCTTTGGTGTCCACTCCACGGCTTTCTCTCTACTTTCCCTTCCAAGGCCCTCTAGTGAAATGGAAAGTAGCCACATAGGGTGTTTACCTGATTCTCTCCAATGTCTGAGAGACTTTCTCTTCAGAATCTAAAACAGCTATACCAGAAAAGTCTGGAGATGATGCTTCAGATTAATTTATGGAACATAATTTATAATTTTTAAAACACAATGGGAGACCTTAGCTTATTAAATACAACAGAGACCATCCATTTAACAGGCCCAATGCAGATTTCAAGTATATGAGGAATGGGATAGCAAGATGGCTTAGCGGTTAACAGCACAAACTATTCTTTCAGAAGATAGGAATTCAATTCCTGGTACCCACATCAGGTGGCTCCCAAGCACCTGTAACTCCATCCCCAAGGATATCTGACTCCTCTGGCCTCTGTGATCACCTGCACTCATGTTCACATGCTTAAACACAGACTCATACACATATATACATAATCTAAAGAAATGTATGAGGAAATATTGAATATACTAATACTGTACATCCTCCAGGATATAGAACTAAGATTTGGGAAAGCAAGCTATAAAAAAGAAAAGAAATAGACGAAATTAATCATGCATATTCAATGTATAAATAGATAAAAACGTACATATACTAAAGTGTATATGTATATAAGTCATCTCTGAAAGAAATGTCAAGAAACTAATAAAAATCAGTTACTATTGAAAATGCAATCTAATTATAAGAGTAGAAAACTGAATACAAAATTGTAACTGTATCTCCTTAATAGGCCTTGGGCATTGTATTTTTCTTTATAAGTTTCTAGTTCTGAAATTAATTAATACTATATGGTTTATAGTTGAAACTTTTATGTATTTATGCATGCATGAAAATAAGCCAATGTTAAATTTAAATACTTTTTAAAATAGGTGATCAAATAAAATTGAAACTAATATTTATTGAACCACATGTCAGACCACACATTTGCTCATTTATGGGTCACGGAAACCCTTCATGGTCAAGTATCCTTATGTCTACTATTGTTTAAAAAGTGAATGTATTGAACATCAAGAGGACAGTAGGGTAGTAGCAAATGTGTTGGTGTTTATCCATAATAGTTAACACATACAGGCAAAAGTGCACACACACACATACACACATACATACATTCAGGCATTTTGTTTCTTCTTACCAAACGCAAGATTTATAACAATCTTTTCATTTATTTGTTTCTGCAATCCAAAAACAAAATTCTCATTTTCAACTTTCATTGGAGTTTTAGTCTTTCCTGAAGTGATGACTTCAGAATCTTTTGAAGTTCTCCCTTGAAAAACCTTAGTTTTTTATGCTAATCTTCATCAGTGTTTATTTATAATACAGTAAAGTCTTCTTCTTTTTCTTCTTCCTCTTCTTCTTCTCTTTTTTCCCCTCCTTTTCCTCTTCCTCATCTTTTTCTGCCTCCTCTTTCTCCTTCTCCTCCTTTTCTTCTTCTTTAAAACTTTAGGATCTCCAAGAAAGATATTCTTGTCTCCTATTATATAATTAAGAGTGAATTTCCACTGAATTCTATGCCCATATTCTTCTGGAATAAATGGCATTATCAACTTGACCAGCTTTAGAAGCATATTGAAGACATACTTTTGTTATTCATAAAGGATTAAATGATGATTGAATATTCATCTAGGTTGTGGCTGGCACCATTCCTCGGGATGGAACAGAAAAGAAACAGAGGAGAAAGCAACCTGAGAACCATCCTTCTGCACCTCTCTGCTTCCTGACAGCAGGTGTGATGGAATCCCCTGCCTCAATATCCTCCTGCCATGCCTTCTGCATCATGATGAAATCTTCGACCATGAACCTTAATAAACCTTCTTTTCCTATGTTGCTTGCTGTCAGGTTACTTTATGGGGTAAAACACTTAATATACCATCCAACTTCAAATTGTCGACCAGTGGCAGACGTATTTCTGAACTGTGAGGCACTGTGTAAAATCTTATACAGGAATATTAATAATAACAGTAAGAACTGTTTATCTTTATTTGCAGTTGGCAGCATTGTGAGGGGTATATCTCTTTAACTGCAATATTCCCTTCTGCCTAGAAAGCTGATCCCTGGATGATAATAGATGAGACGTCTCTGCAGATTACTTTGTATGACTTTATCATTGTACAAACTTATTGATGGCCATTGTTCTGACTTCTCTGAGATCATTTGTAGAAAAGATAATATCATTCCCAGTGTATGACCTAAATCTTTCACTAAACAGAGCTGTAAGGACCCTCTTCAGAGGAGGGTAGTGTTGTTGCTGCTGTTATTGTTGCTTTTGTGGTTGTTGGTAGTGGTGATGGTGGTGGTATGCGTATGTGTATGTTGTGATGTATACATGTAAGTGTACAAGTATGTCCCTCAGTGCAGTGCACATCTGTGGACTTCTAGTGGTTTCCTTTCTTTCTACCTTATTGCCTTAAACCAGAACTTCTCGCTGAGCCAGGGCCATGGCTGGCTAGTGAACTCCCGAACTTTGGAGTCCCAGCTACACGACCATGCTCGTCGTTTTACATGGCTACTAGGAATTCTGAATCAGGCCTTCGTGCTTACACAGGAAGTGCTTTCTCCTCTAAGCCATCTCTCTTCTTTGTTGTTGTGGTACCTGGATCAGTTCACTGCAACTACCATGCGAGGACCTTTGAGAGAGGGAGAGGGAGAGGGAGAGAGGGAAGAGAGGGAGAGGGGGAGGGGGAGGGGGAGGGGAGGGGGAAGGGAAGGGGGAGGGGGTGTGGGGAGGGG
>NW_021621692.1:5247987-5261062 GCF_004785775.1 Grammomys surdaster
AGGGAGAGGGAGAAAGAGGAAGAGGGAGAGAGCATGTCAATTCCTTCCCAGGAGATGCATGTCACTGAAACAGGCAGTTCTGCTTTTATTAGCTTAAACTCAAACTTTACCAAGAAGAGTACTTATCTCTTTAGACAAAACAGGCTGTTGTGCTTACTGGAATGAAGCCAGTAAAATGATGCCCATGTGTGCCACCGCCTGTGTTCTGCTCATATGCCTGAAGTGGAAACAAGACACAATCCTGCTTGCCTGGGCTCCAGCCATTGCTTCAAAGATCCCAGCTGGACACAACAAAATCAGTCACCCAGTTCTTCATGGCCTGTTCTAGATGCCACTGAAATGATCTCCCTGACACTCTGTAAATGGCAACAGGACCTAGACATTTTTAAAGCCTCATCCAGTAAGAAGGAATTGCATTTGAAGCCAGCAGGAAGCCCTGCTCTCTTTATGCTCCTATCATGAAAACTCAAAAGAGGACCTTCTGACCTTTGACCTCTTCTCCATGGTCCAGTTTGCCTTCGGGGCTCCTTTTCATGGCCAGCCTACTTTCCCCTCCCTCTTCCCTTCCTCCCTGGTCAGCCTCACCTGTGATCACCCAGGGCAGGAGAAGCCAGCCCTCCCGTAACCCTGATAACAGGGTTACATGACTGTAATTACAGGTTTTTGCTTCCCAGCTCCCCAAATGACAGTCACTGTTGAATCTGAATCCTCTTTCGGTCACATGGAATCAATTACTGAGCAAAATTAGGAGGTTAATTTTCTCCCGAATGAGATATGCCTTTTAGCTCTGCCGTCTCTTTCTTTCCAGCTGGTAGCTTATTGGCTTGCATTGTTCTCTGGCCCAAGGAACAAAGTTCCATTTGGAAGGATCTCCACAAGAGTTGATTTGAAAAGGAAACTCCATCGGTCCCTACACTCAGGACATCTGAATGGAGAGGCTGTTCAGAAGAGATCAACATGGATAGCTAATCATGAGAATTTGCATCTGGTGGACATGAGATTAATTCTGGAATAACAAATAAAACCTCTCAGGTCAGACCCTCTTCTTTAGATATGCTGGTCCTACAGGACTGGGACCCATCACTTGAACCAGCACCCATTCTAGAAACTACCATGAAGAAAAGCCATTGCTTTCTTTAGGACAAATCTCTGACTACGACAAGGCAACTCTATGCAAGCAGTAACACAGCATGCAGATGCAATGTGATGTGATTATAATAATCCAAATGATTATAGCAAAGTATCGCAACATCTAGAGAACAGAGGTGGCATTAATAAGGGATCTGTAATAAGGGACTGTAATTTGTTCAGTGCATGCTATCGTTTGGGAAATGCTGTGTATCCTCAGATGAAACGGGGCACTGAGAATGTGCTTAACTTGCTTGTGTTCAGCCAAGAGTTAAGGGACAGAATCAGAACATGAACCCAGGTGATCTGAAAACAGAGCCCACGCTTGGAAAGCCCTGCCATGTGAGAGCCCTCCCCTTTCACTTCTCCCTTTCCTCATGTGAGAGAAACACCACAGAGGAGGAAGGATTTGCTATGGATTACAGTTCCAGGAACAGTTTATCAGGACAGGCGGGGCTCAGGGCATGCTGGCTGGACCTTAAAGTAGGTGATTACATCCCAACAGGGAGAAAGGAGGTAGAAAGAACTGCTGCATGGCCCATAACCCATAAGCCAGTCCCTAAATCCCCACATCTATCTGATAGGTCACATGGTCTGAAAGTCTGCCATGTCTCAAAACAGCACCACCATCTAGGGGCCTAGGAGTCCTGTGGGGGACAGCCATATTTAGAGCATAACTTATAATGATAAGTTCCAAGGAAGAAAAGTTCTGACCTCTGGGGAGTCAGCATGAAGATGCTAGCCAATAACCTAGAAGGACACTCTTTCCAGTAGACGCCAAAACATTTTTGGCAAGTAGAAAATGACACATGTTAATTCTTTACCCCATAATTTTTCAGATCAGTAATGTGTGATTTCTGGATTCAGAAGGAAGAGGAGATCAGAATCTACTGTCTCTGCTTACACTTCTTCCTTTCCAACCATTATCTGTGATGTCTCATCCCATAGACTCTGCTTCCTTCCTAGAGAAAGGACCCCCCTAATAACAACTGGACCACTGGCCCAGGACTCCTGAATCCTAGCCTTTTCCCCCATTTGATGTCTTAACCATAGGTGTACATACAGGCAGACCTTGTAAAAGGCCCTTTCTCATTATTATTATTTTGTGGTCCAAAGGTTGCGTACACTATTTTTTTTTCTGCTGCTAAAGCTTAGAAAGGGTGGAAAGCAAAATATTTTGATAATTATTCTAGCCATCAGGTTACATAAGAGTCCCTACAGCTTTCTGCATCAAACTTGAACAGTCAAAACCACAAATTCTGTTTTTGCAGCCATAAAACATTCATGGCACAAAAAAGAGGGGGAGTGAGGGGAGAGGGGGGGAAGAAAATAATAAAATCCATTTTCCATTTGCTTGAAACTTACAAAATTTAATGTGGTGAAAAATGACAGTTTACTCCCCATGGAAAACTGTTTGGAGCCATGGCTGGTAGGCACGGTAGACAGACTCTAACACAGGCTTGCCATCACTGGATGATGTACGACATCAAGTGCTGGCAAAGGCTGTCCCCAGGTAAGATGTGTAAGAAGGAGGCAAAAAAGTCTTTAGATACTAGGTGACTGTGGTTAAAGGCAAGGAGAACAGAATGTCTGTCTGTCTGTCTATCTATCTATCTATCTATCTATTCATCTATCTATCTATTAGATGCAGTTTGGCAAAGAGCATACTTGTTTAGCATGCAGGACTCCCTCTATCATTTCAATGCTGCATAAAGCAATGCAGTAGTGCACACCTGTAATCCCAGAATTAGGGGAATAATGGCAGAATGAGCAGAAGTTCAAGGTCATTTACAGCTACACAGTGAGATCTAGGTCAGCCCAAGCCGGAGGAGCCCTTATACAAAACAGGAAAACCCAAAAATATGAGGTCACTAGTTACAACCTCCACATAGTGGAGTACTGATGTCCATCACCCCACGCCTTGATAGGACATTGCTCTAAGATCAGATTCAAGACATCTTGTGGTAAGGCCCTAAAGTAACAGGGCGGAAGAGATATGGACCTGTCTTTCGAGTCAATCGACTTTGATTCCGGTTCTACAAAGTCAGTGAGTGTGAGTTAAGAATCTCCAGCTCCACTTTCAACTCATCTTACACAGGAACTAGAGAAAACTGGAGTTCTCCAATGTGGTGGTTTCAATGCTAAGTGTACCCCATAAAATGAGGTGTTTGAACACTTGGCCCCCAGTTGGTGGTGCTGTTTCAAAAGATTATGTGGAGGCACAGCCTTGCTGGAGGAACTGCATCACTAGAGGTGGAGTTTGGGGGTTTAAAGCTCTGCCCTGTCTCCAGTTCCCTCTCTGCTTGGTGCTTTCAATTGAGACTGTGGTCTTTCAGCTTCCAATTTCAGCTCCCATGCTTGCCCACTGCCATACCGCCTGACCTGATGGACTCTTACCCCTCTGAAACCCCAGGCCAAAATAAACACTCTTCTTAAGTTCTTTCTGGTATGGTGTTTATCACAGTAGCAGAAAAGTAACTAATACAGTTGGATAGCCAAATCAAGGGAGCACTGAACTAAATAACAACCAAAAATATGAATTACTTTTGACTTGGATTGACGTGATAGCTCCAGGGCTAAAGGTGCTTGCCAGCAAGCCTGGAAAACTTGAGTTCAATCCCCAGAACACATAAGGTCGGAAGAGATAACTGACTCTCATAATGAGTTTTCTTCAGGCATCCATACGTGTGCTGTGATGTGCCTGCAATCCCAACATAGATAGATAGATAGATAGATAGATAGATAGATAGATAGATAGGTAGGTAGGTAGATAAATGTATGTAATAAAAATAAAAAATGAATGTAACAAAAATGAAAAAAAATATTACCTGGAGTATTTCTGAGTAAGACCACTGCAGATCTGTCATCAGCATTGACAGTGTACTGGTTCACATGGATAGCCTACTTGACAAGATCTAGGATCATGTAGAGGACAAGCCTCTGATTACTCCTGTGACCCAAAAAAAAAAATGCCTAGATTAGGTCATTCTCTGGGTATGTCTGTGAGGGATCATCTAGAAGGGTCTCTGTCTTATATTTAGTTGCTTTCAGATTTTGAATTTTCGGCTATTAGGTTTTAATTACATTACATGCCACCCTTATTTTTTTGTGTGTGTGCTATGTATGCCTGGTATGTTTTCATATATGTATGAGTACGTGTGTACACGTGTGTGGAGATCTGTGGTTTGTGTCCAGAATCTTCTTTCATGTATGTGACAGCCCTGTCATGCCCAGAGAGCACTGTTTTGCTGCCGTCATCCACTACCTCTACCCCTTATAATCTTTCTGGTCCCTCTCTTCCATAATGATCTCTGAGGTTTGGGAGAAGGATGGATGATGTAGGCGTAATACATATCATTGAACAACCCACAGTCTCTTATTGTCTTCATAATGAGGAGTTGTGTGTCTTTGTATTAATCAATATCTGTTGCAAAAAGAAGTTTCTCTGTTAAAAGTAAGAAATGTACTAATCCATTTACCATAATACTGATAGGTTCTCTACTAGGGCCTCTGACTGCCCAACTATGCGTTCTTACAGTACCTGGCTTGAATTTTGCCTTATGAAATAGGTCTTAAGTCCAATCAGAAGCTGTTTGGTTATTCCCATAACTTCTTTGCCACTAGTACACCAAAAGACCTGTCTTTCCAGGGCCAGTCAATAACATTCATGATTACTTTCCTTTTTCTGGTACCATACCCTAGCACCACCTTCCAGCAGTATGAAATCCAGATGGCAGGGATGAAGCTTCTGAGTCAATATGGGTTTGATTTCTCCATACCCAAGTCTGTGGTGTCTCCAGCAATCAAGTTCTGAAACCTAATCAGGAGCAATGGCCCAGTGATCAATACCTGGAAAATAAATACCCTAAACTTGGCACTGGCTGTTGTATTTGCAAGTTTTCATTGTCTGAGAGAGAGACTGTCTCCTAATGCGCATGTATATGCAAGTGTGCATGTCTGTGCCTGTGCATGTATATGTGTGTGTGTGTGCGTGTGTGCACACACTTGCATGTGTATATAAGAGAAAAGTTATGTATGAAGGCCAAAATACAGTCTTGGGTGTCATCCCCAAGGACAGCATGCATCTCCTTTGAAGCAAAGCCTCTCACCGACCTGAAACTCACCAATTAGACTAACTTGACCGATGAGCCCAAGCATCTACCAGTCTCTGGCTTTCCAGAACAGGGTTTGCAAGTGCACACCATGGTATCTGGCAGTTTTAGAACTGTGGATTTTGTATTTGTGGTGTAAACATTTACCAAGTGAACCGTCTCTCCCTCGTGTAACCATTTCTGTTGTGTTTCTCACACATAATGTAAGGATAATATTAGACATAGCTCATAGTGTTCGAATACACACATAACTAATTACCACCATGTCTGGAAGGTGTTAACATCTGATGTGTCAATCAACAGTTATTACTGCTAGTGATATACAACCAAACATATATAAAGACATCTGACCACACATATGGTGCCAAACTTATTTGCTACTAGCATGCTCATTGCTAAAGAAGGGGGATCTGAGAACTGCCTCTCTATCTCTGAGCTTCAGTGTCTACCCATAGCAAGTCATTAAAGAGATAGGGAATTCCATCTCCCTGCTGGACCCATTCTCACTTCCAGAAGCTCCATTCATTCCTGAAATCATCCGTCAGTATTTGTGGAGCACCAGGTTAGACAGAGAGAAGGGAAAAAATTGATAGAGAGCCAGACTTCATGCCAGACACATCAGCCAGGGAGGAGCCAGCCATGGTCACATGTAATAGCCATGTATCCAGGCATTGTTTCTGCACGCACAGAATGGCGAAACACTTAAAGGATGCCTGAGAGAGATGAAAGAAGATTGACAACAGAGGAGACATTTGGCCTGGTCTTGGAAGCTAAGGAAGGAAGTAACCTAGCAGAGGCAGGTAAAACAAGAAAAGAGTAGTTGACAAGAAGATACCACAAAAATTCTTATGTGTAATAGACATGTCAAGGTAGCCAGCACTAAGTCAGTGAAGTTTATAGAATCACCACAAAAATCTCTCTGCTTCCCATCATGCAAAAAGCTAAGATAAGGAGTAAAAGCATACATCACTTGCAGAGCTGTATACAACCCTCAAAATGGGGGGGAAACCTCCCAGAATGAACCCTGCCAGCATCCCTTTACGTAGAAGCAGCACACTTCGCTTGCTGTTGAAAAACAAATCCTCCCATGAATTGCTTGCTCTCCACCATCCGACTCTCTTTTTTTAAAACACACCAAAGGAAAGGAAATGATATTTATTGTGCCTCTTGCATGCACTTCTCACAAACATGGCGTTAGCCTCATATGGAAACACTTTGACAGGCCTCCGAAAATAATTCCTTAACCACAAACACATCCTCTACTTGTCTGATCTCAAATTGCTCTGAGTAAGTATCACAATTTCGGGTCAGGTTTGAGACTGTGACAGGAGCTATCAGCCCATTAGATATGAATGATCTATGAGGTAGAGGGCGGGGGGTTTTGACACAGGAGAGAGAGATACGCCAATAAGGACCTTGCCTCAGGCTCTATGGAGTACCCACCTCCCTAGGACTCCCTTCCGGGCCCACCTGAAGACTCTTAACAGGGGCTCCTCAGCACAAATGAGAGGAGGAACAATAGAAGGTCTCTCTGTGTTCATCATTCAGATAGCATCTCAGGATCTCAGTGGGGCACAATTATTGGAAGCAAAATAACACAGATAGGATTTCACATCCGAGCCTTGGATACGAGAATCACAAAGATGCGGGGATACAAACAACCCCTCTGGCTTCACTCTGCCCTCACACCACGCATCCACCCCTTGTCACTGCTGCCCTTCTTTCCCTTCCAACTTCTAATTGGCTGATACCCGATCCTCATGGCTGTCTCATTTTCTGAACACACAAGGCCACTTGAGACCAGCTGATATGTGTGGGAAAGTGGCAGCCATGTTGCCTGCACCTGCTGTGGCTGCCCGAGGCCCCTCCCTTCCCACCCTTCCCATTATGCTCCACCTGACTCTGTTTCAACAGTAGCAGAAAAGAAGTCAAAGTAGCTAGCATTCATCAAGAACACATCCAAAAAAAAAAAAAAAAAGAAGGAGCCAGAAAGTTTCCTTGAATCTCTTTCCCATGTAAACCCCGCCCAGTGGCCTATTTCAATGGCAATAGCAATTCTATCTCGTTTCAGAGTTGCAGAATGTAAGAACAAGAAAAGAGCAACAAGGGAACTCTTTATGATAATGGCCTAAGTAACATTACACACACACACACACACACACTCTAATATAAGACTGCGCATATTTGGTATCCCTCAAGTAGAGCATATCTATTGCCTTTTTGGAAGGAAATAGATTCCAGATCAAAGATACCAGCAGGGACTTTTGACTTTCAAGAGAATAGGTTGAAATACTAATCAGGGTTCGCAGCAACTTCCTTGGAATGCACACAGAAGCAGAGCCATTCTCCACGCAGATTGTAACAAATCTGAAGAACATACACGTTCGAAGGAGAAGTAAACAGAAAGTCAGCTGCTGGTTTTTCAAGTCACTGGGCAACAACAACACCCAAGACCAAATCTTAGAGACTGATGGACAAACTTTGGGTAGTCGATATTCAAATGTTAGCTGATACACATCCCCTGGTAGAAAAAATACATCCCAAGACCTGGAAATGGGAAAGATCCATTAAGTCAGGTAATGCCTTTACCAGCATGGAACATAGTTCCCTGAGACTACTAAAAATGCCCCTTGGGGGTGAGCACTAGAAACCAAGCTCTCTTATTCACCTCAGGAGAGCAGAAGCCATCTATGTATAGTATCCGGTTTCTGTTATGAAATTAAACTTTGGCCTCCAAAAGCATTGTCCCATACCAAATCACCCTCCAGAGCAGGTTTTCATTAAAGACCAGCCGGAGCCCTCAGAGGAGACCAGAAAGGTCATTTTATCCATCCTTCTACCTCCGGGCAGGTCTAGAGTGAAATGACACCAGCCTGGGTCTTATTATAAAATTCCCATAGTAGGCAGTCCAATAGCCTCCGCTGTAATACACTGTTCCCATAGTGTTTCTAATCCATGTGTTTGGAAAGCACTTTCTGCAACTTAGACGAAAGCCTTCTTAGTGTGATTGAAAAGTACTTTCCTACAGTCACACTTCACTGTTTATGATGTGCTTCACAGCGGACACATGCAAACAGAGGAAGCCAACACCGCACATCACACTGTGGTACCTCCTTTACTACACAACATCTCCTGCTATTGTCTGAGGTTCAAGACACAACTCCTTTGGAAGGAAAAGTCTTTCCCTTTTTACTATTGATGGGTAGTTTGAAAAAAAAAACAAAAAAAAAAAAAACAAAAAAAACCAAAAAACCTCGTTGTGGGTAATGTGGGTAAAAACAGTGGTAAAAGCAGAACAGAAGACCCAGAGCGAGAAAATTCAGGCTTTGAAGTTTATCGACATTTAGCAGCCACGGGAACTGTTCAATGGCATACTCTTTTCGTTTCATCTTATTGAAAGAACCATGAAGATCATTAAACCATTTAAGCATGCAAATCGAATCCACAGGTTTTAAAAGTATCTACCACCTTGCTAACAAATTACATCACATCACCATCCCATCCCCCATCACTCAGAGGTCCCTTTGCTTGCAAGACTAGCTCCTTAGCCCACTGAAATACCACCCAGCCCTGCACATCATTGATTTTGAACCAAATCTCTCTCTACCTGATTGCCACGTTGTGAATTTACCATTCTACCTTGGGAATTCAAGGGTAATTATTGGCCTGCGGGTTTGTTTTGGGAGTGTTCTCTTGACTGATGATTGATGTTGGAGGGGCCACCCCACCACGGGCAGCGAGACCCCGAAACTGGTGGGCCTGGAGTGTATACGCAAAGCAGTGGAGGGAGCCAATAAGCTGAGTTGCTCTGTTGGTTTCTACTTCAAGCTCTTGCCTTGAGTTCTTGCCTTGGCTTCCCTCAATGATTTGAGCTGTTCTCTGTAAGCTGGAATAAACCCTCTCCTCCCATGGTTGTAGTTGTTTTGGTTCGGTGTTTGATCACAACTACAGAAACCAAACTACCTACCATAGGGAGGGAGGCAGGGCCTGTTTGCAGCCAGCTCCCTAGCACTTTGTTCTTGGTGTGGTAAGTAATGGAAAGTCATGAAACAGCAAATGGCGTTTTGTTCTTATTACCTTCAACAGCTCTTTTCCAAATGGGTTCAGACAAGTCTCCATTGTCTTTTGGTGAGGGGCCAGGCAGTACACAGCCAAGTTTAGCCCTCCGAGGGAAACTTCACTCAACTCTCAGTCAAGTGGGCCAAAGATTCTCACTCACCAGCAGTGTTTTGAGGAAGGAAAGCAGAATGGATCCTGTTCGTGATAAATTTTCATTTTCCTACTGTTTGAAAAAAAAGAATAAGTTTTAGAAATAGTTTATACCAAAGATAAATAAACCGAAACTGAAAGAAAAAAAAAAGAACAGTTTATACAAAGACCCAAAAGTTTTCTTGATACTAACATTTCAAGAAAGGAATCACAATAAAGATGGAATGATGTAAAATATTAAGTATCTTAATAATGTAGCCATCTATATTCCATGTCTAATTCAAAGTTTTGACAAGCTATGAAAGCATTACATTGAAGACTATAGTAGAGGAAGCCTTTTGCCTTTTGTTTTGCATTACAGAGAGGAGAAAGAGGAGAGAGATGAAGGGTCTCTGTTGTGTGTGTGTGTGTGTTTTCGCACTCGTGTGCTCACTTCCACATGTGTGTGCATCGCTCTGTATATTAATCTGTACATGTGGAAGCCAAAATCAACATTGGATGCTTTCCTCAATTGTTCTCTACCTTATTTCTGAGATAGAGACTCTCTCTGACTCTGTAGCTCACCAGTTTGGCTAGCAAGCCTGGCCAGCCCCTCCCAGGCATCTTCTTACCTTCCCCATACTGAGATGACAGGCATAGATGCTCCAAGAGCTGGCCTTTTCACATGGTTGCTGGGGAACTCAACTCAGGTCCCCATGTTTGTTTCTGACTGAGCCATCTGCGAGCTCCTGCACAAACATTTCTGAGTCCTACCTTTGCCTAGAATTCAGCTTCTCTGGACCTAACATATCCAGCATCGTGGGATCACTAGAAAACAAACCACCTAACAATAACAGCAGCAACAAAAGCAAACAAAAAGAAAGCAAAGCAAATAGATCTGAAATAAAAATAGCATTTTAAAGTGATGACCTCTGTTCAGTGGGTCTCTCTAGTTAAAGCTAGAGAATACCCAGTCTGCCTTACTAATTCTGACGGAATCGTAACTTTGAGTAGCAGCAATATGGAAAAGTAGGCTTTAGACCAGGCAGTGAGAGAGGCTAGCCTGGTACTTCCTGCCTTTCTGCTAGAAATAATAAGGGAGGCAGCATTTAAATCCACCGAAGGCCTTTCTAGGTAAATGTTGAAGCCATCCGCCCCTCAAGAGTGTGAAACTCAATAGAGAGAGGTAAAAGATAGACCGTCAAAAGAATTACACTCATGCCACTTTTCAAAGGGAGCGATGTCTTATTATATGGGATTTTTCCTCTTTATCCTCTCTATCACTAACATAAACTCTGATTGGGTTTTCGGTCTTCAGCTGAATACCCAAAAGTTTGAACTTCTGTATTTATTTTAGATAATCAAAATAAGGAGGCATAAAATCTTTGTTAGCTATACTAGAGCATCCTGTGGAAGGAGAAGCAATTACTAGACGCAGTTGACAGTTTGGCTGGCCAATTGTGCTGGCTCTGGCCAGGCACTCCTATGTAGAGAATAAACGGATGCTTTTAAAACTGTGCTTTGGACCACTGGACCCCGAGAATCATCAATGACAGAAAAGACAAAAAAAAGCACACACCCTTTTGCTTCCTTTCTTTCTTTTCTTCTTTCTTTTTTTTCCCTTGTCTTTCCAGATCTTGTCAAAGGATGATTGACACATGCACACAGCCCTTGAAACACCAGCCACCGCCTGAGGCACTTCCTATAACCAAAGCCCACGCCCACCCAGAGCTAATTAGACATTAGATTAGTGTCAACTGATTGATTTAAAACAGCCATCCCTCCTCCCTGACTCCTTCATCTCCAAGCACCAAGAAGATGGGGCTGGTACTCACGATGGTTCTCTACAACAGACAAGACAAATTACTCGGGGAACTTTCAGGCAGAAAACCTGGAGACAATACAGGTCGGCTAGAAATAACCCAGGAGAGCTTGCCTGGGGAGAAAGCACAGGGTGTGTTTGAGAAGAGAGTGGGGGTGGTGTGTGTGTGGGGGGAGGAATGGGGGTTGGGAGGGAGGATGAGAATGAATCTTTTCTGAGATCAATGAAACCCCCTGGTCCAATTTGTTAAGTTAAGAGTGTTTGTGATGTCTGAAAGAAAATTATTTGCAATTTAGCTTAGCAGAGTTCTGAGTACATTTGGCTACAATTTAGATACCATTTTTCAAAGTCTTTTTTTTTCTTTTTGCTCTCTCTCTCTCTCTCTCTCTCTCTCTCTCTCTCTCTCTCTCTCTCTCTCTCTCTCTCTCTCTCCTCTATAAATATATGAGCCAGGACCATTCAACATTGTCTTAATGGATTAAGCAGAGACAGACTCAAGGAGAAAATTAAAAATGAAGTCGTTACAGCTGCTGCAACTGATATTGGGAAGAGAGAAGTAAGGAGGCTGTTCTCTTCTCACAGGGGAAGGGAGATTCCTCCAAATTCTTGTGGAAGTCAGACATGCATGCCTACTGAATAGGAGGCAAGATTCACACACACACACACCCCACCACCACCACCATTCACTAGCAACTAACAGCAGGGCTCCGAGGCTGGCTCTGCTGAGGAGCCTATAGTCACTGCATTTCAAGGAAAAAGTGGACCCTTTCCCAGAAGAGACCACCAGAGTGGGGGGAGGGGGGCAGCCAGGGGCCAAGTTCAGAGTTTTCATTCTCAGATTAAAAGCCTTTTCCATTTGTCAGGCAGTTACTACTGTACTCTTGGGTCGGGCCTGGTCCAACACAAACACACCTCTGGAATTATGTCTGTGCAAATGGCTCCTCAAGAAGTGCCATAAGTATAATATAACAGTCTAAGAAGGATAGTACTAGCCAAAAGCGCGCCGTAGCCTTCCGGTACAGTTTGAATGCAAAATGCTCTCCACATGTTCTTGCATGTGAGCATTCAGACTCCAGCTGGTAGTGCTGTTTATGAAATCTTTGGCCCATGGGCCCCTCCTTGGGAGGCAAAAGTCACTTGGGGTGGTCCATGAAAGTGACATCCAAACTGTGCTTCTGGTCCTATCTTTGGATCCCGGTCTTCCATGATGTGAACAAGCTACAAGCCCCAATACCATGCCGTCCTTTACCATCATTATGGCCTGTGTTCTCTGAAACTGTGAGCCAAAATAAAATCATGAGCCAAGAGAAACCCATCTTCTCTTATGTTATCTTCCTAAGATTTTCTCTTAGAGCAATAAAAAAAAAAAAGTCACTAAGGGTATTCTCTTGTTCTCTTCTACCCCAAGGTTTAATATGATTGAAATGATATATCATCCATATCAATCTGACAAGGGGGAAAAATGACCTAGGAGAAATTTCTCTGAACTTGTCTCTGAGAGACGTTCCAGAGAGGTTTAACTGAGTAGAGCCACCCTAAAGATGAGCAGTACCACCCTGTGGGTGCAATATGCCCTCTTACCACACACTCCAGCTGCCATGACTGCTTTTTCTGCAGAGGACTGGACAGATTGTGAGTCCAAACAAACCTCTCTTCAAGTTTCTTTGTTCCTGGCATTTTGTCATAGCAATTAAAACTAATAAGTAGATCAGTGAACGGAAGACAGGTATGATTGATTACTTTTCTATTGCTATGATCACCTTTATAGATCAACTATGACCGACTTTATAGAAGGATGAATTTATTTTGCCTTATTCCTCCAGAG
>NW_021621692.1:5261462-5274933 GCF_004785775.1 Grammomys surdaster
GGGAGGGGGAGGGGGAGAGGGAGAGGGAGAGGGAGAGGGAGAGGGAGAGGGAGAGGGAGAGGGAGAGGGAGAGGGAGAGGTGGGGGGTGTTTCTATAGTTACAGGATTTCTTAGTTAGATTTTCTATTGCTGTGATAAAACACCATGATTGCTCGAGAGATGGCTCAGTGGTTAAGAGCACTGACTGCTCTTCCAGAGGTCCTGAGTTCAATTCCCAGCAACCACATGGTGGCTCACAACCATCTGTAATGGGATCTGATCCCCTCTTCTGGTGTGTCTGAAGACAGCGACCGTATACTCACATGTGTAAAATAAATAAATCTTTAAAAAAAAAGAAAGAAAGAAAGAAAAGAAAAGATCATGAAAGATCATGATCAAAACCACTTGGGAGGAAACAGTTTGTTTGGTTTACATATCCTACGACACAGTTCATTATAGAAAAAGTCAGGACAAGAACTCTAGGCAGGAACCAGGAAGCAAGGATTAAAGCAGAGGCCATGGAGAAATGCTGCTTACTGGCTTGCTCAGTTTCCTTTCTTACACTGTCCAGGATCACCTGCTCAGGGGTGGTACCACCTACATCAATCATTGGTAGAGAAAACTCCCCATGTGTTTGCCAACAGGCCAGTCTGGTGAGGGAATTTCCCAGTTGAGGTTCCCTCGTCCCAAATGACTGCGATTTGTGTTGAGTTGACAAAACACAAGCCACCACACAGTGGGAAGCAACACACTAAGCCATGGGACCAGGAAGATGAGAGATCACATGATGAGAGATCACATCTCAACTATGTACAACAAGGGGACAGAGCAAGCTGGGAGCTGGAGCTACACACCCTCAAAGGCACCCTCGTAGTCTACTTTTACCAGCAAGACTCTACCTCCTAAAGGTTCCATAATTTCCCCCAAACAGTGTCATCAGCTAGCATCTAAGTGTTCAAATACATGAGCCGATGAAGGAAATTTCTCATCCAAACCACAAGAGGATGATTAATGGTTTAGGGGAGGGGACAGATGAAAAGAAGGACAATTAATAGCCAGCCAATAGAACTGGCATCATGAGGTTTGATGTCTATAGAGCTCTTTACAGACTTCAAGGCCATATGTATTGTCTTACTGGCTTCGTAGAAAATGAGCAAAGCATCTGATACCTTACCCAATACAGATGAGTGATAGGAACAGAATTTTTCCACCCAAGATGCTAGAACAAGTCAGTGAACCAATTTTCAAAGGCTTTGATGCCCCAGCACATGGAATTGCCTTCCAACCCTCTGCTTTAGTGGCATGAAACACACACACACACACACACACACACACACACACTGAGGGTTTGGTTTTTTTTTTTCCCTCTGACTTAGCTCTCAGGCCATCTGCAAGCATTCAAGAGAGCTATCCTAAGTAGTATAATGAGTGCTCCAAGCCACCAGCTGGAACCCGAAGAGGTCACTAGGGGAATGTGAAGGATCTAGGGAAGGAAATGCTGGATGCTGGATTGAATACACAAGCGGTAACTCCGGTTTTTATTTGATGCACTAACTAATAACTTAAGCTTGCTTCCCGCTGATTGCCACCGAAGCAATAAGGATGCAGGAATATGAGCACTGAAAACGTATGACTGTGCTCTAAAATATGCCCTGAAAATGAACAAAACTGCCTAGAGGCCAACATGCACTGGGCATCAGAGCCGAAATAAAGGGTGGCATTGCTTAGAGTGTGGTTTGGGCTTCAGCATTGTTAGGCTGGCTTTCAAGGGCTACTCCCAGTGGCTTATGAAATCATCCAAGGCCAAGCATGGGTAAAGGCTGGAGGATCTGATGGTCTCACTCTTTTCTCCTGACTTCCTGGGACCTCTGTGCAGACAGGAATTCATCACTGGGAGAGGGTTAAGGCAGGCACACAGGAGAGGCCTCCAAATGCTGATTGGGCAAATTTTTAACTTCTTTTTTATTTTTTTTTTAGCTATAAACCTTTCAATACCTCAAAATAAATCCTTCAGTTTTATATGTGAGTTTGGTTTCTGCAGCTGCAGATTTATGCAGTGTGCCGAGGCTGGGCCAAGAGCAGTGAACATAAACGAAGTGACAGAGAGTGTCAGGATGTGACGGGGCCTCTGGTGACCACCTCGCTCACTCGGGAACTTTCCAAGTGTCACACATAAACCCTCTCACTAATTAGCTGCTAGACCTGATGATCTTCTGCCAGGGATATGTCTCCAACTGCTGGGACTTTGGCTGGAGGCACACGATAGAAAGGGGTGACCTTCATCACTCCTGGCCTAGGGTTCTCTAAGATGCCGACAGGCTAGTCTCTCCAGCACCTGTTCTGCAGATTCATCTCTTCTTTCTGAGTGTCCTGTCGTGTGCCAGCTTATGCATCTCAGATGCCCATGGGAAGTAGAGGACTGCAAGAAGAAAAAAACTATTTAAGAGACAACAACATCATAAACAACCAGCTGTTTATGACCATAAGACAGAGATAAAGAGAAAACTGGATCTATCCATTTGTGGTCTCCACAATGTGTTTAAGAATAAATTAACTAAGATGTCGGGAAAATTACATGGGTCAGGCTCTGGATTTGTTTTCTTAGAACAATATATATTTGTTCAGTGGTTTTGGTGGCAGTGGGTTTTTTGGTTTTTATTTTGTTTTCTTTTGTTTTTATCAGCTTAGCAAAGGCTAAAGTCATCTTGGAAGAAGGAACCTTGGAGGATTAACTCCATCAGCTTGCCTGTGGGCATGTCTATAGGACATTCTCTTGATTGATAATTCATGTGGGATGACCCGTACTACTATGGGTAGTGCTACCCCTGGGCTGGTGGTCTTGGCTTATACAAGAAAGTTATCCAAGTAAGTCATAAGAGCAAACCATTAAACAGAGTTTGTTCTTCCTTGGCCTCTGCTTCAGTTCCTATCTCCAGGTTCCTGCTTGAGTTCTGCCCTATCTTATCTCAGTAATGAGCTGTAGCCTCAAAAACCTCAACCCATTCCAGCACCAAGTCTGTATTGTGATTGCTCTACTGATCTGAGGTCTCCAAGATAGCCCGTTTCTTGCAATTTATTCATTCAGTGGCCTCCATTCCAGTTGTGGACAATACTTGAGTGGACAAAACTAGTTTGGCTCTCCCAAAATGACAATTGACATCTGAGTACAAGCTTCTCTGAGGTAACTTTTACATTAGTGAAGATTCTCAGGCCTCCGCATCTAATGTATTTTGGACATCTGCAGAATTATCATGACAAAGACTACACTGAGGCTTAGAGCTTATAGCCTCCAGTGAAAAGGCCTGAGATGCTTATTTGAGACATAGATACAGCAGCCAGAGAGAATTGTATCAGAATCTGGGAAACGGACTTGAAACAGTCCTGGGCACAGAGTTCCCATATCCCTCCTCTGTCCTTGAGGCTCAGGCAAACTGGACTTACGATAGGCATGAGAAATGTAAATGTCTCCCAAGCACCTTTGCTGTTACTCTGCCATTGTCTGGAGTCACATCTGGCTTCCTTCTATATAGGCCCAGTGAGAATTCTCCACAGTGAGTCTCCAAAGATGCAATCCAAAAATCTTAAGTCCAAACTTTCACTGAAGTCAAACACGGATAAGAGTTGGTCATGGTGGTGTACACATGCTGAGAATGCTTCTACTGTGGTCCCTTCTTGAGCTATGACCTTACACTGCATATTCTCAGGAATGTATTCACCCCTAAAGAGATTTCCTGTCAAAAATATGTGTGCGTGTGTGTGTGTGTGTCTCTCTCTCCATGTGTGTGTGTGTGTGTGTGTGTGTATATATATATATATATATATAATTAAATAAATTTTAATTTATTTAATATATTAAATATATTAAACATATTTATATCTATATTTATAATATATTCAATTTATATTAAATATATTATGGTATAAGTAATTTATTTAAAATATATTTTAATACATTTAATATATGTATATTTAATATATTATATATAATATATTATATTTTATATAAAATAGAAATATGTTATATATTATTACATATTTATATATTATAGATATGCTTATATAATATACAATACATGATATAGGATACATGATACCAGAATATGATTTATGATACACAATATGACATGCTATATACAACATATGACATATAATATATGATATAAATAAATATGTATAGTAAAAAATATTCCTAATATAAAAAAGTCTCCCAGCTTCCTTTGTTCCAGAGGGTATAGCTTTCTTTTTAACTATAAACATCATCTTTGGGACATTTCTCCTTTTTTTTCATTTTATTATAAGTGGCTAAGAGAAGCCACATAGCATCCTGAATGTCTTGTGTAAATTCTCTGCTCTTAGACCTCCCGGGTCATTACTATCTAGATCCTACTTCATACAACGCACCAGATGAGGATAAAATTCATCTGAACTCTTTATCTCTACTACAGAACACCTACTTCTCATTTGCCTTTGCCTCATTTCTCTCCTCCAACTGAGAGCAGGTAAGAAGGGTCTTCCTCTTCCATCACACCACTTTTCCTCCAACCTTCAGACCATCACCTGTATCTGCAGAGGAAATGGGACTTTACATCCTGCTGTTTGCTTCTGATCACAAGCCAGGCCTCCTCGTACATTTGTGCATAGCCACACAAGTCTTTTCTGGAAGTCAAATTAGACTGCCCTACTCTTTGCTAATCACCCAACTCTGAAAGCCATGTCTACATTTTTTTAGGTATTAGTCACAATAGCACCCCTGGTTCTCTAGTCCAGCTTCTGTCTTAATCGATTTTCTATTGCTGTAATGGAAATCGTCAGAATTGGTGATTCATTAAAAAAAGAAAATTCATCAAGTCTAAGTCCAAAGAGTCCATGAAAAAGATCTACGGCCAAGACCTAAGCAAGCTCATGCATCTAAAGAGGCTGCATCTTCTAGTAAGTTAGCAGATTGCGTGAAGGAAGGATGGATGGCAGGGACTTTAAAGATTCTTTCTGAAGCCTTTGCATCCCATCCAGGGTGAATTACGGTTTGAATCTGGGATACCCCATAGGCTCGTGCTTTCAACACTTGATCTCCAGATTGAGGTGCTATTCAGTGAGTTTCTAGAAATATTGAGAGATGGGGCATACTCGGAAGATGGAGGTTAGTGGAGACAGGCACTTATGGCTGTATAGTCTCTGTTCATGTCTCCTTTCTCTCTCTGCTTTCTGTTTGATGTGAAAAGCCTTTGGAACCATGAACCAAAATAAAATTTTCCTCCTTTTTCAGGTATGCTACGTGTGGTGACACAGACATTCTGTATTGGCTATTTCTGTATTGCTGCGATAAAACATCATGGCCAAGAAAACTTGTAGAAGCAAGGGTTTATTCAGCTTACAGTTCCAGATACGAGTCTGTCACCGTGAGTTATGGAAGCAGGCAGATATGGCAGGAAGCTGAGTGTTCTGACTCTCAAAAGCAAGGAAGAAGCAGAGAGAGACAGGAAATAGGAAGTGTCAGGCTCACTCCCAGTGATTAAATTGCTCCATGTCTGCACCACCTAAGATTGCCCATGCAGCACCACCAACTGTCGACCAAATGTCCTGACACTATGGAGGGACAGTCTCACTCAAACCACAACAGACTCTAACATACGTCATATCATCTTATGGATCCCTCCACTTAATAACGTCACGTAGAAAACACCTGGATTTCATAAGAGACACCTTCGAACCTTAGCAGATGCCGCATATGAAAAACACAGGGGTAGAAATTTGAGGGTATCCCAGTCTCCTTCATCCCCTGTATCATGTCATCAAATTTATAGGATTTTTCTTTCCCAAGTAGCAGCCTGTGAAAGAGAAAGAGGGGACTCTTAGCTTGTCTTATCTAGCCTAGAAGTTATCAGAAGATACTCAAATGGTATCTCTTCTATGAAAACCTGGAGTACCTGTCATCCTGGCTTCAAGGGTACATGAGAGCAATCTGGAATTGGTTAACAATGACTGCATTGTTGTGTGTTTAAGTAATTTTCATTTTATCAAAACTTGATGTGTATCAGTTCCACCGATGGCCAAGATGGAATGAAAAGGATCAAATTTACTTTCATAATTGGGACAAAAACACATAACTATTTTTGGATGGGTATCTGAGAATTCGCTCTGTTGCAAGACAGTTTGAGAGTAGAGACCAAAATAACACTGTCACCACAAATAGTAGGTGTCTAAACAAAGTTTGGCATTGAACATCTTGGATAAGATGTTCTGCTAAGTGACCCACTGTTGTGGAGATTTGTATGTGAGCATGTAGCATTGGTGCCAAGCAATCTAAGTATTTTCTTTAGCTCCGGATTCTATTCAGAGGGTTTTTTTTTTTCTCTTTCAAAAGCCATGAATCATTGACATTTGAATACACCAAGCGTTGATTTGGCAACTTAAAGAAATATTTCAGGGGAAAGGTGTGCAATCCAAGTGACTATCTTAATTATCTGCATCAATCCAATTAATTTGTGGTATATTTCAAGCTGGAACAAAGGCCCAGGAATGAAGTGTACTGTTCCAATCCAACCAGAATCATCTATGATACCCTTCACTCTATCATTCCAGGCATGAAAGACAATAGGATGGAGTTGAGCCCTTGGGGTCTTGGCATCTACAAGACAGAGAGGAGAGGCCTGGCAGTGCTCACAGGGTGTGGAAAATCACATCATGACTAGCTATGGTGAAGAGTTCTTGAGAATACATGGGCAGACTATAAAGCACACGAGAAAAGCAAAATTCAAAAAGCTGACTTTAAAGGTAAGTCCCAACAGCTGTCTTTGTCCATTTTCTGTTGCTATAACAACACTAGAGATTGGATATCCTATGGAGAACAAAGATTTATCTCACCGATTTTGAGATTAGGAAAATTCAAGTGTATGGTCCTGGCCTCTCTGGTGAGGGCCTTCTTGACCCAATGCCAAGCAAGACAGAGAGAATGTGCCATCTGGAGTCTCTCTTCCTCCTCCCCCAAAGCCACCAGGATGGTCACTCAGGCCTCACATTTCTGACCTTATTTAGCCTAATTACTTCCCAAAGGCCCTGCCTCAAAAGTACCACTCTGAATTTCAGCATTTAATTTCTAAGCCAGACACACTGTGGGGACACACTCAAGCCATGGCACTATTAGAATCGACTGACTGACAAAACACAGGAACTCCTCAGAAGTCTTTTAGAGCCTGAAGAGAGTCCCCCACTCCTTTAATAGGTTTTGATCACTGATGGCTGGAAATGCTGGATTCTGGAGGTGGGGGTTGGGGGTGGGGGTGGGGAGGAGTCTCCTGACAGACACAAGGCATGTACACAGATCATTCAGTGTCTCTTCTCCCTTCATTTCTCTGTGATGTTCCCCTCTACAGATCCCATACTTCCAGTGACATTCAACTTAAACCAGGTCGGCACATCCACCATAAGAGGCTTAGTTTGAACAGTTTCTCCTCAGTAACTGATCAACACTGTGGAATAAATAAATCAGAGTCTGCTAGAGCTGATGGGAACTTAGATGACAGGTTTTTAAAACTTCAGAGAATTATTATCTTCTTTGCCTCTGATGTCTGACAATTCCTGAAAACAGCTCTTTTTTTTCATGTCTAAAACTGTACATTACAGCAGAGAAATAAAACACACACACACACACACACACACTTCACAGTAACTGGTGATTAGACATCAACAAATAGACTAGAAACAACCTTATTCTAAGTGTTTCTAAGGGGAACAAAAGACTGGAGTATTTTCATATGAGAAGGTGAACATATAGATCCTGCATTCTGACCAAATAGAAGGAACCATGTTGGGGGTAAAGTCAGGCAGAGAGGATCTAGAAATGGAAAAACAAATTACCAAAAATGAGAGGCGAAATACATAATTACCTCAATCCTGTTTTTTAATTTCTCCTAATATGGAAGAAAGTCCATGATCAACCCGTCCTGAAGAATAAAATCCTTAGTTATCCATTCCCCCACATTGCTTTTACTGAAGACTTAAGAAAAACCAATGAAAAGACACAGAATGTCCCTTTAGGAATGATGGAGTATAGTCCTGTAAGTTATGGCTTTCAGCAGAAAACCATGGTGATCACCAGGTCAACCCTTAGACTGAAGTCTGGGTTGGGTCAACAACCAGAAGAGTATGAAAAATAAAATGTGATTTTTTTTTTTTGTAGGAGAGTCACAGGGCTTTTGGAAAAGAGAAACAGTCCCCTTAAAAACAAATGGTGCAACTGCCCCCCCCCGAATTAGGATGTTAAGCAAATACCAAATTCTCTGTGAATTCTGATTGAGGAGCAAACCAAGAATAACGGCCAACACCCTATGGGAGTACTGTTTGATAAAGGCTCAGAACACTGGCTGAATCTGAAAGAGGCTCAAACAGACAGAGAAGGCTGTGCTGGACAGGAGACATCTGAGTTAAGGTTTGGGGACGGGGATGGAAGTTAAGTCAGAGCCAGAGGAATGGAGACAGCATGGATGACCCCCACGGAGGTCGCAGATCAGATTGCCTCAAATTCGAGGGGAGAGAGGTGAAGGGGTAAAGGGTAAGACTGGAGAGCCAAGGGCCAGCACTTCCTGTAAGCTTACATCTGTGATTATGTATACAACCCACCTTATCCCAGAAAGGATTTAGAGTGGCGGTTGCCAGGGCGTTTGGACTGAATTATAAATGCAATTGAGTGTAATTGACGGATTTTAAGCAGACAATGCCATGCTCAGGCATGCATTTAAGAAAGATTATTCAAGAAATGTAGAAAATGAATGGTAAGGGGTGTAGCAAGCGAGAGCAGGACGCAGGCAGTTTAGGCTGAATAGAGGTAATTATAGTAATCCATGGGAAAGTGAGGTTGGTCTGAGCTAACACACAGGCTCTGGGTACCAGCAGAGGGATGGATAAACTGAGGTGTCTGTGAGGCTGGATAAACTGGCCCTGGGGGTTCTCACTGTTATACAAAGAGTAGAAAGTCATTGCTCAGGAATTGTGCCTTGGTCAGGAGTTTGAATAGGGAAAGATCTAGAATATTCACCTGACGTTAGAGGACATTTATAGTCTGAAAACGAAGTGTCGAGTGCCCTGAGTTTACTTTGAATTTCTATTCAAATCTACACCTCAGTTTCTTTCAGAAAAGCCAAGCTCTATGACTGTCTGGCTGTCACTGCTATACCATGGGAACAACACGGTGCTTTTTCACAAAAAGTATGCTAAAAACTCATCTCTGTCAAATCTAGCTCTCACATCTCTCAAAGTGGGAAAAAGTGGTCCTTCCTACCTCCTCCCAACTAACACTGTACACAGAAATTGAAATAAATGCCATGCTCAAAACATCTCAAGACGTATGGCTAACAAGATGGCTCAGGGAGTAGTGACTTCCACCAAGCCTGACAAACTGAGTTTGATCACTGGAGTGTACAGTGGAGATATCTGATTCCCAAAAGCTTTGGCCACTGACCCCTATGGGTTTGGCTTTACATCTGTTAATATACCCACTCATTTTACATCAATGCACATCACGTACACACACAGTCAGCCAAGTTCGTTGCCACAAAACTCACCTTTCCGCCTGCTTCTGGAACAGCTTCCTCCTTAGTCTCACCAGAACAGCCCTTGCATGCAAACTTGATTGGATCAAAAGACACCTAGAAAATCCGTAAGGCAGCATTCTTCTGGGTGTGTCTGTGAAGGTGTATCCAGAGATTATGGCACTGGTACAGAGGTGATCAAACTGAAAGGGGAAATCCAGCTCTATATATGTGGGAAGCTTGTGCAATAGGCTGGGACCCAAGCAGAACAAAAAATAGAAGAGAGAGCTTCCCTAAGTGCTCAAGCTCAAGTCTTCTTGAACCAGGTTGCCCTGGGTTGTTACATCTGGGATGCTAGCAGACATCAGACTCCAGCTTCTTCAGCCTTGGACCTTGGACTTGTATCATGGCGCCCTGTGGTACTTCCAGGTCCACAGGTTCAGAGTGGAGTTGTATATACCATTGATCCCTTTTGCTCTGGGTCCCCCGGCTTAGACTGAGAAGCTTCTGAATCCTCCAGCCTGGCATCTTGAAGCAGCCATCACAGGGACATTTACTTCTAATTGTGGATGGCCCTTTGCAGTTGCATAACTGCTCCCCTCAACCCTCCCAGCTCAACCACACCCACCCCCAGAATCTTCACTTATTCTTGTGCTGTTCATTTAGGGGTCCATGGCTAATCCAAACATTGGCCCTCATACATCAATCAACATTCCATATGGAAAGGATACATGTATGCTCTAACATGGCAGAAGAATTCTATGTAGCTGACCTGTCTTCTTCTGAGACGTTGGATTTTGGGAGTCTTAGCACAGTCACACGGACACCAGATGGAACGTTGTACAAAAGATGTTCTTTCACAGTGAAGAGCAGCTTGAGTAGGTAATCTAGAACTTCACTGGGGCTGACTTTCTTCACGGGTCTAGACAGTATGTACGTGTTGTTCTAACCAGGAATATTTACCACTAGAAGCAATGTCTCTACACTTCTCCAATGTTTTGTTGTTTTGTTTTGTTTTGAGACAGGGTCTCACTGAACTGTCCTGGAACTCATTATATAGACCAAGCTGGCCTTGAACTCAGAGATTTGCTTGTATCTGCCTCACAAATGCTGGGATTAAAGGTGTGCACCACCATGTCCCGCTACATTTCTTTAATTTTGTTAGAATCTAAAACCAGGCCCCTAATTCCTCCCCACCCCTGCCCCCATATTCTGGTTCAATTCCTGGATGTTCTAAGTATCCATGTCCCTGTACTGAATGAGAAATTTTCATTTTAGATAAAGAAGGGCTGAGATGTTTACTTTGAGATTCTAGTAAAAGCAGGAGGCAAAGCGCTCTAAAGTGAGGAACAGCAAGGAAGAGGTCACATGGGCGAGCCATGAAAAGCATAGGCGTCGGAGTGGGAGGAGAGACTCATGCCGACAACACGTGTAACTGCTGGGACACCTGGAACCCAGCCCTGCTTTCCCGCCGCCAGTTAATTGTATTACTTAACCAACCCACTTAACCTCCCAAGATTTTATCCCTTCTTCTATAAAAATAAGGATTCAATTTGATGGCTTTTTTTTTAAAAAAAGTATTTTCCCCTCTAGTTCTAAAATTCATCTCCCAGAAGCCCCACCTTCTTTTAATAAATCCTATTTACTTGCAGGTGGTTAGACTATTAAGAGAAGCAAATTATTTAAATAACGTCTGACTTTTTGACTGGTCTGACTTGCATAATGGGCTATATATGCATTCTATATATAATTTTTTGAGTAGTTATTTTTTAGGTACATCAATCAAGTAGCTAGTATTTATTGCATGGAGCTAATTAACTTCGAAAATGACATTTTCATTTGTACCTTCAGAGGAGATTTGAACTCAGATCTCAGCAATGGGAAGCAGCTGTACTAATAGCCCCAGTCCCAGTGAGCCCCCTAATTCTCCGAGCTTACCCTTACCATAAATGTGTGATTACTCGCAGGTTTATGGGGGTTCTCAGTTACTATGAAAACAAACCATTACCAGGAATTGGCATTTTTTGATTTATTTTATTTATTTTATTTTTATAATATATACCCTAGTCTCCATATTCTCCATATGTTTGGGGGTCCGTTCCAGGCGTTGTGGAACAATCAACACCTCACTTGCAGCTCCTAAGGGGGAATGTGGGGGACAGGAAGATTCTGTGGCTCTGTCCTGGCTCATCCATATTTGAGAGCTGAGAATCTGAGGGCCAACGGAACTGTCGGGAAGAGTGAAGACAAAGACCTATGTGATTGCTTTTTGGTCAGCTCCATGACACAAATGCAAAAACCTCACCCTTTTGTAAGACCTGGCATCCCAGAAGTTGGAAACCTAGAAATGGGATGAGGGACTGGAAAGTGGTTTATATTTACCAAAGTCTCTCTTCT
This sequence comes from Grammomys surdaster, assembly GCF_004785775.1. Lineage (NCBI taxonomy): Eukaryota > Metazoa > Chordata > Mammalia > Rodentia > Muridae > Grammomys > Grammomys surdaster. The sequence continues at coordinate 5,273,363 of NW_021621692.1, forward strand.
ACTGGGAGGGGGCCTGGCATAAGGAAGACTAGATACTTCTTGCCCCTTACGTATAAATCACCCCAAATGAGTGGGAGCTCTGAGGCATCCATTAAAAGGCATGTGTTCCCAATGCAGAGGTCAGATCTGTGCTGATAGGACAGTCAAAAAAATACTACCCTAACTGTGACACAGTGGGGCAGAGCAACATATGCTCCAAGCAGTTGAATGAAGCCTCGGGCTTCATCTTCTTCTACCAGTCTTGGTCTTTAGTGTTGGTCCTTCTAGACCAGCATTTTTTGTTGACTTGGAATTAATTTATCTGCTAACAATTAATATGAATCTCCATAAATATGGAAGGGAGGAAGGAAAGGAGGGGTAGGACAAGGGAAGAAAGGGAAAAAGGGGAGTTGAAGAAAGACTTTCACCTTCCATCCTTAGGCTCCCAAATTCCCTACCGTTGTGAAGACAGCTTTGCCAGAAAGATCTCCATAAATTGCTCCTCTCTCTTGTGATGAGAACATGTGCCCTAGGACATTTGGGATTTCCAAAAGAGCCTGAGTCTCTTACAATCACTCTCTCCAAGATCCTGCTAACACAGAATGCTCTTTTTATCTTGTGTTCACTCACCCTGTGTAAGAACCAAAGTATATACCCCTACCCTTGAACTTCCCCTCATACTACCACTGAGAGAGATCTGCATATCAAAGTCTAAGAAACAAGTTTGAAGTTAAACAAACCAGATGGCTTCATCACAAGATACCACAGTATAAAGAGGATTCCAGCATCTTGGCATCAAAATTCCATTATCTGATCCAGCATCCCTGAGGAAGTCACTCAGTGATGGTGTCTTTGTCTTAAGCCTCAGCTCTCTTCCCTGCTTTCTGTGGGCTTATTTCCATTGCCAGTTTCCAACCTCTTCCTGCAGATAGCTGTTTATTCCTTTCTTATACAAAATAGTCTCCCTTTGTGTCCACTACTTCAAAGACATCTGGCTCACCTCAGCTTGATTCCTTTATTAAAAAATATCTTACTTTCACTTATTTGTGCATGAGTGTGTGTCTGTGCTGGTGAATGCCAGGTGTGTGTGGGTACCCCCAAAGGCCAGAAGAGGGTGTCTGAGTCATAGGAACTGGAGCAACAGGTGGTTGTGAGCTGCCAAATATGGGTGCTGGGAACACAAGCTGGATCCTCTGGAGAGCAGCAAGCACTCCTAACTGCTGAGCCATGTCTCCAACTCCCCACCTTAGCTTTATAAAATCTCATTGAGTTGACTCTGGGAATCGAAGATTGTTTTACTTTGAACCACAGTCTGGTTCTTGGGTATACCAAGCTTCCCTACCAATCTTTATAAATCAAGGCAGATAATGTGAATCGCTTGACAGATGACATCCTTCTTATACAAATGCATAAGCATCTTTGAAAAGTAGACTTGATTGTTTGCCTATGAGTTTCTTTACTTTTGGTGACAGTGCATAACAATTTTAATTCACCTAATAATTCTCTCAAAATCACTCATATTCTCATGCTCATAATTCTCTCTCTCTCTCTCTCTCTCTCTCTCTCTCTCTCTCTCTCTCTCTCTCTCTCTC
>NW_021621692.1:5274943-5300836 GCF_004785775.1 Grammomys surdaster
CTCTCTCTCTCTCTCTCTCTCTCTCTCTCTCTCTCTCTCTCTCTCTCCAGATTCTTTTAAAATTCCTCTGGGTCTGCAGAGCTAAATCAGTCAGTTCAAGTGTTTCCTGTGCAAACATAAGGACCTGAGGTGAACCTCAGAACCTATGTAAAGAAAAAAAAACCATCTTGGGGTGATAGAGCCATGTAATCTTAGTGCTAGTAAAGCAGAGACAGGAGGCTCTCTGAGGCTCAGCAGTCACCCAACCTAGGCTAATGTGTGAACTCCGAGTCCTAAGGAGAGCCTCTGTCTCAGTAAACCAGAATGGGCTGTAGAGATGGTGCCACAATTAAAAGCAGGTACTGCTCTTGCAGAGTGCTCGAGTTCAGGTTCCAGCATTTATATCGAGCAGCACACAATTACCTGTAACCCCAACTCCAGGAAATCCATTGGCTCTGGCCTCTTCTAGAACCTGCACTCACATGTAAACACACAGAGATACACACACACACACACACACACACACACACAACCTTTTAAAATATTATTTTAAAAGAGCAGCATTACGACTAGCAAAGACTAGAACCTAGAAACCTGCAAATAAAAAAAGATGCAGACCATGGAGATGAGGAAAGCTGTGTCCAGGTGTGGAATGAGAAGATGCTCTGTCCCTGGGAGGTTCTTTCCTGAAATATTTCCAGGCTTCTAATCCACCCCTCTGAGGTTTTACAAAGTAGCCCATGTTGGGGTATAAACATACAGCAAACCTCAGTTCCTTTTCAAGGTTTCTCCCAGAGAACTCCAGCTCTCCCAAATATCCCCCTCCGTGAGTCACCAATACCCACCATGAGACAGTGGCTTTGGAAAAAGATGCCCACAGACACTCCTTCACTGTATTGGACAGAGCCTCATGCAGCTTGTGGTGAGACCTTGGGTGCCAAATGTAACCAATTACAGGAGTCCCCATCCTACAGTAGCCAGCATCTGTGTGAAGGAATATATCCACTGACTATCTTTAGGGCCAGAGACAGGGAAAACATTGAGACTTTAGGAAAGCCTTTTCCCACCCTGTCACCATCACACTATGTGATAGTCTGGCATAAGTTGATACACATGACAAGCCACTTGACATAACCTAGAGTCACTTGGGGAAAGGGAACCTCAACTGAAGAATTGCCTCAGACTGGATTATGATTGTCTATGAGAGACTGTCTACAGTGGCAATTTATATGGGGAGGGGACACTCAGTCCACTGTGGGAAGGACCATTCCTCAGCAACTTATTCCTCTGTGGTTTCAGCCTCAGTTTCCTGCCTGAGTTCCCATCCTTACTTCCATCTGTGACACCGTGTAAAAGTTAAGCTTAAGTAAACCTTATCCTCCCCAGGCTGCCTTTGGTCATAGTGTGTATAGCAACAACAGAAAAGCTAACTAGAATAGATATAGACTGTAATGTACATCACACCCCCTCTTCCCAGTGGACCTGAAACTATGTATTCTGAGCTGCAGGACTGTCTTACATATTAACACAGTAAAACATTGTTAATTCTCTAGCTGTTGCAATCTCCAGGAAAAGAATGAAACAAAGACCACCTTGAAAATGGCTTCCATGTTGCATGGCTACATTGTTTTTTCCAATACATACCTCTGAAAAATGTGTATTTTTTTTTTTTTATTACAAATTCTGTGACTCTTTCATTCTTTGGCCTGACCTGGGTTCTTATGGAATTTTTGTCAGTTTTCTAGTTCAACAACTGCCTCTCTCTTCAGGATCAGAAATCTTTCTACAAACAAACATCTACTTTTTTTTCTTGTTTTGATGTCCTCCTGTTCTTTATAATATAAAACCCAAAGTGTTAAATAGGTGCTCTTCACACTAACTGTTACAGCTATATTTCCATTCCACTGCAGAGGCTAGAGAGATGGCTTAGCACCTAAGAGGACCCTGACTCAGTTTCCATCACCCACGTCAGGTAGCTCACAACTGCTTGTAACTGAAGCTTCAGGGAATCAGGTGCCCTCTTCTGGCCTCCAGAGGTACCTGTACTCACATGCACAAACCCACACTCAGATAAATATATACATATAATTAAAGGTAAAAATCTTTTAACATCTATTGTACTGCACATCTTATTACTCCTTCCAGAATGTTTGTCAATATCCTTCATTACCAAGGTATTCAATATTTTTTTAAAAAAGTTTTTGTTTGTTTCTTTGTTCTTCGAGATAAGGTTTCTCTGTGTAGCCCTGGCTATCCTGGAATGCACTCTGTAGACCAGGCTGGCCTCTAGCTCAAGGAATCTGCCTGCCTCTGCCTCCTGTTTACTAGGATTAAAGATGACCACCACCACCTGGTGGTATTTGATTTTCAAAGACTAACCCACATTTTTTTCTCTTCAAGCTCAATTGAAATTCTTTAAATGTGTTTAAATATCCCTCTTTTCTGTTTCTCTTTTATTTTTGTAACGTTTATTTCTTTTCATCTTTAAGTGTATGTTGGAGAGAGGAAACTGTGGGATTGTGCAGTACAGCCCAGAGGTAGAGAATAGAGAACAGCTTTCAGGAATCTATTTTCTCATTCCATCAAATGGGACTTGGGGATTAAACTGAGGTCACCAGGCTCAGACTACTGAACCAATCACCTACCCAAAATTTCTCCTATATTAGTCTTCTTGTCTTCATAGTATATGCAACCTGTCATAATCTATTTTCATCTTGAGCAAATATCTGGACTCTGATAAACATATGATAAGTTTTTATGTTCCCATATACAGTCTGGAGATTTATGATAAGGATTCCAGTATTCTTTGCCTTTCTATAATGTATCTAAAGAATATCTACTAAGTATTTACCTAACAAGCTCATGATACATGTAAGAGGAAAAGAGCCAGAGAAAGGAATCACTTGGTAATATCAGTTTAAGCTTTAAGATTATGGCTTTCCCCTGGATAATGAACTGCTTTCACATACATGGAGAGAGATACAATGTGTATAAAATTTAGAGTGCAGAGACACATAGAATCCAGTACATCTGTGTTTTCTTCACTACATGTTGTGTAATTTTTTTTTATTTGAAAAAAAAAGTGAAGGCCTTCCTTTTGGAGTAAATTCTGGGTTTTTTTGTCTTTCCTTTTGATTTTCTAATTTCTATTTTGTATCTCATAGCCCTATTGTCAAGATTTTGTCTTCGTGCTACTGTTGCTGTTGTTGCTGTTGCTGCTGTTGTTGCTGTTGCTGTTGTTGTGGTCGTGGTTGTTGCTGTTGTTTTGCTGTTGTTGTGGTTTTTGCTGTTGTTATTGTTGCTGTTGCACTGGTGCTGTTGTTATTTTTGCTGTTGCTGGTGGTATTGTTATTGCTGTTGCTGTTACTGCTATTGTTGTTGCTGTTGTTGTCATTGTTTTTGTGGTTGTTGCTGTTGTTGTTACTGTTGCTGTTGTACTGTTGCTGCTGCTATTGATGTTGTTGCTGTTGTTCTTGTTGTTGTTATTGTCATTATTATTAACTCTCTTATCTTCATGGTGGAATTCCAGCTTCTGATTTTAAGTTCATCCCTTTATTAGGAATAATCACGGCCATGAAGTCCTTGGCACCTACTGTTCTCATGGCCACCATGTTAGATGTTCTGTCTCCTCTTTCCAGTCCCCATAATTAGAGAAGTTAATACTATCTGAAAATTTAGTTATTTAAATAACTCTTTTTCCAATGTCTTCCTATTAACTGTAGCATCCAATTTTTTGAATAAGGTTGCCCCTCTTCACCTTTTCTACCTCATACTCTGGATTCATGTTTCTTGTGGCTACACAGTATCTTGTGATTCTTCAGGGACAATTACAATGTTTAACAGTCCTATAAGAGTTTTTAAGTTGAAATGTTTCTTACCATTTCATGCATTAAAGAAAGCACTAGGTGCAGAATAATAAAGACTGCAGTCAGTTCTCTCTGGTACCTGAAACTTTAAATCTCCTTAGCATGTACATTCACTGTATTATTCTGTCCAGTGCAATTAGAACCCTGCATTACTACGACTTTCCTTCTGTAGCATGCCATCCTCTGTCTTTTCCTCTGCCACTTCTCAGATTATTATTTTGCTTCTTGGTACTCTGTAATTTCACTGTTACCACATCTAGATAGAACAGTAAATGCTGGTAAATGGGTAATAAGCTTAGAGTTGTTTGGCTGTTTTCTAGCATGTAGATAAGCCATGTCTAGGACCAAACACTTACTAGATGTTACTTTAAAGACAATATGCAATGGTAGATAATAATGTGGTCCTAATATTAGCAGGCATTAACTGATGCTATTTTCTGAGTTCAAAACCTTCCTGGATACATGTCCATGTCTTTGATGTGCAGGGCAATAGAAGATTCTTACTAAATATTTTTCAGTTGTAAGAGTATGTGCTAGAAACTGAGTGTCTGGAAACTTAAAGTACTTTTACACAATACATAACTCCTCCTCAAAATAATATTGACTCTTGGCTGGTGAGATGGCTCACTGGGTCAAGTGTTTGTCATGTAACTCTGCCTGAGATCCCCAGAGTCTGTGTAAAGCCAGATTGGTAGCACCAACCTGTAAAACCTCCTCTCCTGTGCTGAACAGGAAATCAAGACATCGAACCCCAGAAGCTTGCACAGGCCAGCAAATTTGTTGTGCACTGCAGCAAACAGTGAGAAATCCTGTCTCAAATAAGGTGGAGGGCAAAGATCAACACCAGAAGTTGTCCTCTGACCTCCATGTGCCTGCAGTGTGCTATACATATGCCTGCACGAGTGTGTGCGCTCGCACACACTAATGAGATTTTAAAAGGATCATTTTGAGTCTAAACTATCCCAATTTTAAGCTATCCCAATGCTATTGCTGCTTAGGAGAGCTATTTCCTTTAGGTTATTTCTAAATATCTCATGTCTCTCAACTTCCTTCACCGACACCCCTTCTCCTAGAAGCTACACTTTCCTTAAAGCACAGGATGAAAAGAAAAATAGAGGAGTACACACATGTGCAAGAATGTAGCTGAGTGTCTTTTCTCAGAGCTGATGTAGAGGGAGTACATATAAGTCAGAGAATTAAAGGATCCCATTTGAGATATTTTATATTTTCCATCTTTTGCCAAAAGGATACTTAAAACATTCACAAAGGGAATTCTCGGAAGCTGAAAAGTTTCCCAGTCCAAAAAGGCCTAGGAGCCCTCTGAATTAAAGCTTCCGACTCCAAGCACAGGGCTGCCCCTTGATTAAAAACAAATGGAACATGTGCAACAGAGTACGGGTTTCCTTGATTTATGGTTTGGAAAATTAAGTTACTATTACTTATGAAGCTTGGAAGCAAAGGCCCAATGCAATAGCTAATTGAGGGTCGAGAAGGGGGGATATGCCAAAATTGGGAAAATATATTTTAGAGAATAGCCTAGTGAAGACATCAGGGTATGTAATTAAATGGCTTTTTTTTTTTAAAAAGTCACACACTCAACAATTTCTTATATGAAACCATTGGAATGTGTTGGTTTATTAGCTTAGCTTCCCCCACTGGCTCCATCGGGCTGGGTAGCTCTAGAATTATCCTTCATTTTTGATTGGCTGTGGCAACCACGAAAGCTGCATTATCAGATGTCATAGGCATCCGTGTATTTGTTTAGGAGGCAGAACTCTGCCTATTTGTCTCCAATAATTAAAAATGATTTAAAGTTGGAGCAACAGCTAGGTTTTGGTGAGTTACCCAGGGGATCTTCTCCTCATCAAACAAACTTTGTCCCACTCAATCGTAAGGAAGAAGCTTGTTTTCTTGGGTGTCAGGGACCAGGAAGTCCTTCCGAAGAAGGGGAGGATGTTAGAGGATATTAATGTGTGTGTGGGTCGGGGAGAAATGACATAAAGTCTCCTTGCCACAGGCCCCAAGTGTATCATAAATCTATGCTCTAAGTGTCTCTGAAATTTGCAAGGTAGAAAAATAAAAGTATATTTTTTCATATAATGTAGCCATAGCCATATACTTGCTAATGGACATAGAGACACTGTGTTGTTTGTCGGACAATCAAATACTGGATTTGGTGCTATTTGTTAGAGCAGCCATTACATAATCTGTTAAATTGAAGTGTCTTGACACACCACCATAATAAACTGTAATGGGAAACAATAAAAATAAAACATACTTCTCTAATCATTAAACTTGGGCCCCTAAGGAAGAATGAGTATAGAATTAATTAAAATATAGGAGGGTCATTTTCTAATAAAGAATAATTTCACTCCTGAAGACACTAAAAGAATGTTTCAGCTTTTTAATTTAACATAATCGGTTCAATAGTTGAGCCTCTCCTCAAGGATTTATTTTGTGTTTTCTGGGGAACATTTGGCAACGCTTGGGGACATTCTGGTTGTCACAAATGGTGCAAAGTTGCTTTTGGTAGGAGGGGGTAGGATAGCCATCCTATAACGATAGAACACCTCCCATGACTGTCCTTCCTTCTTTCCCAGGAAAAAACTATTCAATCTAAAATGCCAGGGGTGCATGGAGAATCCTCCTGCACAGTCTTTCCCTAATTAATTACACAGCTCATTAACTCGGTGAGTGACAACTCATTCACATCTTGGCAGTTCGCAACGTGAAGTGTTTCCTACAGATTCCATTAAATGGACTCTATAGAGATCAATTTATATACTTTTGGAGTGAGGGAGGAGATTTTTCTTTCTTTTCCAAGTGGCTGCAGTTAGAGGTGTCTCCTGTACATACAAAGTTCTTGAGAATGCATTTGTTGCTGAAGATGCAATAAGGTTGTGTAGACTTATTCAAAAATAATGATAAAATGAAAGCCTAGTAACTTTAACATCCAGAAGGGAAGACTTTCTAAAAACATAGGCTGGCGTTCACCACAATCACAACTTTGTAAAGACTTCCTGAAGAACACTTTGTTTTTCTTTTGTTTTTATTTTTAAGATGGGATCTCACTGTATAATTTAGGCTTGCAATCCCCTGCATCAATGAGGGAACCCTCAGTTCTGGGTAGCAGGTTTTTTTTTTTCTTTGATCAGTTGAAATATACAAGGATGTGACATATTAAGAATTTCTGTGATTACTTAAACTATATTAAGCTAAGTCTTTCATAGTTGACATAATTTCTTTCTAATAAACTTATGTTAGCAAGGTTAAAATTCTTTCCTAAAGAAACTAGACTTTCATTTTGCCATAATTAGGAAAATCATTGCATTTGCTACTTTTATTTCTCAATGCTGGGGTCCTTACTCAAGCCAGACCAGCATCCTACCCCTGAGCTACACCAAAGCCCAAGATTGAGTTTTAAAAGATCATCTGCTTTTGAAATATAAACTTAATGGAAAGAAATAGGTTGATAGCATTTTTCATCACAGTCTGGCCCTCATACCATGAAATACTCTTCTCCAGGGAAACGTCTACGTGACTTTCAGGGGAGTGTTCCAAAGTAACTTCTCCTGTTACCAAGAGATTTCGGTCCCAGAGAACCCTCATTCCCAATCAGTAGCAAGGATGAAGCCTTTCCCAAGCAGTGTGGCCAGGGGTTGCCATGATGCTTCACAGCAGCTCATTAGGCTCTCAGGACCCTTAAGTGACCACAGAGACACAAAGCACATGGATAATGAACCCCGTGCTCACCGTTCCTCCCATGCTCCAAGAATTTCATATACTGGCTACCTGTCTTCAGGTCTCTTACTTTCTGGGTATTCTGGACATGAATGTGGAGGAAGGTAGGTAGAGATCAAGGGAGACCCACAGCAACTCTGCAAAAATGAAAGAGATCTAGACTCCAACCAGGGAAACCAAGATCTAGAGACAGATGATCTGAGACGGACATGCATAGAATCTCTCAGCAGAAATAGAGGCATCAGGCATCACTTACACATGCCTACATTTGTGAAAACACACCTCCAAACACTGCCTTTCTTCATCAGTTTTTTTCAACTGTTGATTTTAGGCTAGCATGTGCATGCATGTGTGTGTGTGTGTGTGTGTGTGTGCGTGCGCAAGTGCATATATGTGTGTATTTGTTATATATTAATTATATATTATGTATTATTTGTTATATATTATATATGTTATATATTATATTTTATTTTGTATATACACATTATATAGTACATATTATACATTATATTACATAAAATATTGTATGTTATATATTACATAGTACAAAGTACATATCACATATCATATATCATATATTATATATCAGACCTGGTCCCAGTGATCCACTTCATTTTTCAAGGCCCCACCTCTTAAAGGTCCACAATCTCTCTCAAAACAGCAGCATACCAACCGAGGGTCAAGCACTCAAGCCCATGAGCATATTCGGACATTTCACAATCACACCACAAGTGTGGAACTGACCTAGATTCCTCTACACCACTCACAGTCCTAGAGTTATGAGAAAAGACAAAAATCAAAGCAGAGTCCAGGCTTTGGGTTTGCCTCAGTGATAAAGTGCTTTGCCAGGTGTGTGTGAGGTCCTGGACTCGACTGCAAACACCACCAAATAAAAGAAAGTGGCAGAGGTAGGCTTTGTGACTCTCACATCATGTTTACCCATCCACCGTCCATCCATTCAGCACCTAGAGGTCTATATGTTCAGGATCCTTGCCCTTACACTCTGCAGCAAAATAGGGAAAGCAAACAAATAAAAAAAAAAAAGATGATGAAAGCAGAAGAAGACATATACATGGGGTTGCATGCAAAGATAGTGTATGACAACCTCAGAGCCAGGAGCCTTTGCCTTACCTAGACACTGTAAGCTAAATACATGCCAGGGCATTTAAGACTCTTAAGGCGTGAGCTCTGATAGCCATCATGGTGCCCATTCTTCTTCTATATGCATGCCCACTACAAAGTAACCTCTGGAGACAGCTGCAGAATTCACACTCTGCAGGGAATCTTCAGGGAAAGAAGACACGGTGTCTGAGTTGGCTAACTTTGACTATCCATTAGCCACCGTGAGGAGTGGAAGGGTCCACAGAAGACAACGAATGTTTTTGACCTCTGCCCCCCTGCCCCTTGCCTCCTGTGGTAGTCTGGAGAGCTGGTGCCGAGGACATGAGAGGAGGTGAGTTGGCCCTGCCCCTCACCTGATGCAGCACTTGGAAAATTGGTCCCTGAACTTCACTTGGGCAGCACAGCAAAGCTGGCCCTGGTGGAGGGGGCTCTAGTGAGCCAACACTGTGTGTGTAAGCTCAAGAGAGCTGGCCTCGCCACTTGTCTACCATGAGTTGGAGTGGGCTTGTGTCCTACCATCTGCTGTAGTAGGATGAGCTGGCCCCGAGGTCATGAGGATGAGAGAGATATCCCTGCCCTTCACTGACACATGTGAGAGCCGGCCCTGCACCTTCCCTGAGCAACACCGTGGTGCTGGCCTTGATGGCAAAGCTTGGGTGAGCTTCCTTAGGGCATGAGAAAGGAAGAGCTGACCCTGCCTCCTGCTGATGGTGGCACTGGGTGGCGTAGCTTCATGGAGAGCTCACGCAGGTGATGTGGATAAGGAAGAGCCAGAGGGCTGACAAGCTCAGCTACCACCCAGGCCCAGATCCAGGGCTCCGAATTGGCCCGCCCCAAAATCTACATCTTCTGCAAATAGTTGGGACATGTGAAAGGGCCAGTCCTACTGATGTGAAGTTGCAGGATCTCCACAACACAGGACAACAACAGGATAAGTGGAAGGAGTCCTGGTGAGGAGTCAATAATGATGGTATGACAGAAGCCAGAGACCTTGCACCAAACCAGTGACTCATTGCAACGAACATTTGCAAGTGAAGATGTGTGGACAGACAGGGGAACTGTAGGACACATTACAGCTTCCATGACAAGAAGTTTTCTATGCTTTGTTTTGTTTCATTTTATTTATTTATTTATTTATTTATTTATTTATTTATTTAGGTTGTGTGTGGTTTTTTTTTCTTTGTAGGGAGAGGCGGTAAGGGCTGGGGAAGGATCTGAGGGGACAGGGAGATGAGTTCAACTCAGGTGCATGAAATAAAACTCACAAAAAAAAAGATTTTTTTTAAAGTAAAATTTTTCTAAATTTTTAAAAGAATTCTTTGAACAGAAGGCAGGCATACACGTTTTGCTCCTTGTGGAGAAATCACATGGCATTCAAAATCCCCAATGATCAGAAAGAGGCATCTTAGACACCTAATATTAAATTACACACCACACACACCTATAATTTTTGTTTTTGTGTGACTGTTGGATATTAATAACTCACAAGCATCTGGTTTCACTATTCCTTTGTAATATGGGGTTTGGATCATAGTTGAAAGATCAAGCACAGAATATCCAACTGAACTTGAATACCATCTACACAATGAAAAATCTAAATGTATCAAACATTGCAGAGAACATACTTACATATTTTTAATGTTGCTTATTTGAAATTCCAAAATAACTTCCTTTCTTCCCATTTTTATTTGATAAGTCAGCAGTTCCAACATCCTCCATTCTTGAAAGGACCTCAAAGCTCCCCTTAGCCTTTATGGGATGCACAACTTGAAAGCTATTAGTTAGTTGCTTCTAAAGAGCCTGAATAATGAACACACAATGGCTGTATTTTTTAGCCCACACACCTCTCCCTGTTCAGCACCTATTCCCTTCTCCACCCCCTGACATCAGTCTCTAAGAACATTCCACTCTGTGACCTTGGGTTACTCTCTGAGAAATCCTGGGAGCAGGTCAGAGAGACAACGGGTGGTTGGACAGGTCACCCTGGGAATGGTGGCCAAGTGGGAGAAGACAGGTAGGAATAGAGACCTTGAATGGTCAAAGCACATCAGCACACTGTTAATGGGGACACAGTGATGAACAGGCTACTTTAATGCAGAGAATTGTGGCCAAAAACCATGCTTATAGCACAAGAAAGTTGGCTCCTTTAGATCAAGTTTTGATAAGAATAATGATATCTCCCCCCTCAACACCCTGACCCCTGCCCAAGAGTACACATTATCAACCTCAGGACCCAGGCACTAACAACATCTCATGCAGTTGACACTGTTAGAGAAACTATTTCCCATCCTTGTTGAACTCATGGTCCTAGAAAAAGAGGCTACTTCAGAGTGGATGAAGGATTGCCTGAATGTTCCAGAGACAGACTGACTGCAACTTCTTGGTAGTTCTCTCTTTCCCTGTTTCTGTCTCTCTGTTTCTCTCTGTCTCTGACTCTGTCTCTGACTCTCCTCCCCCCGCCTCGTGTGTGTGTGTGTATGTGTGTGCATGCGCACGTGTGTGTATGCAAGAGAGAGAGAGAGTTTGTCTCTCTCATGTATTCATGTACGTGCAGGTATACATGTGCATTGGGGCTTGTGTCCATGCATATTTATGCACACAGGAGTCCATGAGTGTTTTACTCAGGTACTATCCACCTTTTATATTGGAGACAGGATATCTCACTGGCCAGAACTCACCAAGAAGGCTAGACTGGCTTAACAGCAAGCCCCATGGACTTGCCTCCACAGTTCTGGAATGACACTATGCTCAGCCTTTAAACACTAATATCCAGTTCTGAAGATCCAAATCAAATTGTCATGCTTGCAAGACAAATGCTTTCCTAATGGAGCTGTCTCCACAGCCCCTGCTCTGTTTCCAAACATGTTTTATTTGGTACTGTATATTCACACAGATGCCCTGTCTTATCCCTGTGTCCTTCAGGATTCAGAGACAAGATCAGATCTGTTCCTCAGGCAAGGACAGATTGGCCACCTTGGTATCTGAATGAGTGTTCACCCCACGTTGAAGAGAACGCCACGTTCAGGGATCAGAGAGAGAACCATATTCATGCCTCCCACCACCCGTCAACACCAGGCAACCAGAACATCTGCTGGGAGGGATGAGTCTTCCTACTTGGGATGCCAAAAGCAAATTTAAGGTTCCGAAGTATGGAGTCAGCAGTTTCACGTAGCTCATTCAAAGAGCAGTGGACGGGGTGGGGATGGCATTTCCTGGAGTCTTGATGTCAGAGGAATACCTTTTCACCAGTCCTCCCACTCTTTGTCTCAGAACTTTATTACCACCACCACCACCACCAAAGAGGCCCCACAGTGCAACAGAGAGGTGTTGTTCTAAGTTGAACACATTGACTCCCAGATTCTGTGCTATGACCTTAGATGAGCCATATAAAGTTTCTAGGCTCTATTTCACCACCAATAAACCAGGGAGAATTCTACCAGCTCCTCCCAACCTCCCAGGGTTGTTTTAAGAGCCAAAATGTTGGGAGCATCACCTTAAATGTATTGAGACAAAAAACATGAATGTGTTTGGGGGCATCATTCTGACAAGAATATGAACAGTCATTGACAGTGTCACCTGACCTCTAATCTCTCACGGTCAAATTCAGTCCTGTCTATGATAGGTGTGCTTCAGTCTTCTCTTGACTTCTTCCTCCCTGGAGTGTTCTTGTCCTGCAGCCCCAAGGCTACCTTCCCCAACTCCTTCACGAAATTCTCAGATGCTACCTTCCCCATCTCAGCTTCACTTCCTGCATGGACTTTTTTTTTTTTTACTTCTGTGACATCATATACCACCCACAGCTTCCTTGTAGTCTACGCATTGTCATACATATTTTCCCATGGAATTTCTTTCTTCCAACTTATCTTACGATGGTTTACACTTGCTAGAATTACATACTATGCATTGAACTGAAATGATATGTTGCATATAGAATTTGTTGCCTGATTATATTGCATGGGGAAAAAATATCTATTTTGTTTATTAAAATACTCTGGTCTTTTTTTAGGATAGTATCTAGCACAGATGTTTAAGAAATTAGGGAATGAAGAAAAAAAAAAGCCTGTGAATGCTCCTCATGCTAACTAGACAAGTTCCATGTCCTTGGTTGAAAATACAAGATCATTCACAATCTAGTATAACACAAACTTTTAGTATAAGCTTATTCTTCTCTGTGCTTTGTTTTCTTCATAAATAAACATGCATTATGCCTTACCTAAGTTCCCAGTAATGTTAACTGTCTCACAAACAAGCTACGTAAACTTTCTCTGCCCTGTTTCTTTTGCTCAGGACCCTTACCCCCTAGGCATTGCCATTTAAAATTCTTCCAATATCAGTTCCCTTAGGACGCCCTTCTCAGTTTTCAAACATGGTTGTAACTCCCTCCTTTAAACCCTGCATGTGACATATGATTCAGCATATCTTTTATATTTGTGGATTTTATAAAATATAACTGTATCATTTACCCCCACATACCTTTCCTCCCTCTGAACCCTTCTAAATATCCTATGCTCAAGCCTTTCAAAATCATGGCCTCTTTTTCATAGATAGATAGGTAGATAGATAGATAGATAGATAGATAGATAGATAGATAGATAGAGACAGAGAGAGACAGAGAGGTAAATGGGTCCATTTAGTGTTTGTGATTTCAGTGTTGAGCAATTGTGTTAGATAACCAATCAGAGGCTAATCCTCAAGGACAACTCTTCCATGTCAACACTCCTTAACTGCCTGTAGTAGTTTAATCAACAGATGAGGCCTCCTGAGGTCAGTGTAGTTATTTAGGAGCTGAGTGAATCTACTAAAGATGCCATTGCAAATTCCACCTGATTTCAATAACTGGAATTCATCTCTCAAAATTGTTAGGGCTACAGTCTGAGGTGGGTTCTTTATTCCAAGGCCAGCTTTCTTGATGTACATTGCACAGGAAGGCCAAGGTAGCCTCCAAGTTCTTGTGACCTTAGGTCATCTTCTCTCTGTGCGTGTCTAAATCTGGAATAGCATCCTTTTGACTCACTTGCCCCTTTATGCACACAGTTTCCAAATGAAGCCATTCTAAACTTCCGAATTTTAGGGCTTCAATGTGTGGATTTGAGAAAGGGACAGAATTCAGCCTGCAATAGAAAGTGTCATATCATATTGGTAAATATATATTTTATCCTCGGCCTCAGTTTTAGGCCTAGTTATCTTTGAAACATTGAGGGGAAGTGACATCCACTGGAACCTTCTAGAAAACAAGTTTCAAGCCATCTAGTTACCCTCATATATAGCTCTTTGCACCACTTCTCCACTCCGCACAGCCTGTGACCTTACCTTGCTTCTGTGTGTTCCCTCAACATGTTTCCCTTTGGTTAATTCAGGAAATGTTTGTGCTTCAGTTGTTTTGTGAAAATGAGAATAAATTAACACTCTATCGCCACTGGTAACAAACAAGCACTCAGGTTCCTTTCCACAAGTGAGCCCTTGACAACTTGTGTTCAGTAGTTAAGAGCCCTGGCTGCTTTTCCAGAAGATCCACATAACAGTTAACATTCTGCTGCAACTCAAGTTCTAGGGGATCCTATGCTCTCTCCTGGCCTCCACTGACACCAAGTACTGCACATGGTGCACAGACATACCTGTAGGAAAATAATAACAATTAATAACAATAATAATAAATAACAGATTTTTACCTCTCAAATAGAACTGTACATCTCAGTCAAAATGTAATCAGATAATTCATATTTGACAAACCTCTCATTGCAAAAAATGTTAAGTGGTTCACAATGTAGATGCTACAATCCTGGAAGGCATCATATATTTCTAGAAGGTGGGTCACATGGATCATACAAGCCAGAAATCTAATCTGTGGGACTTCAATTGTATGTTCTCCAGAACTTGCAGATAGATTTTTGGCCCCAATTTTCTGTTCCTTAGACAAGGTCTCAGCTCCTCTCTACGATGGAGGCCACTAGAATAAATGAAAGGATAGAAACATGAAGATCACCCAGAAGTCTATGCTTATGCAACAGTGTCGAGCTGCTACCACTGAAAAACAAGAATACTTAAAGTGTGGGGCCATAGAGATGGCTCACTAGAGAAGCCATTTGCTAAAAGAAAAAGGAGGAGGAGGAAGGAAAGGAGGAGGAGGAAGAGGAGGAGGAGAAAAAGAAAAAGAAGAGGAGGAGGAGGAAGGAAAGGAGGAGGAGGAAGAGGAGGAAGAGAAAAAGAAAAAGAAGAGGAGGAGGAGGAGGAGGAAGAGGAGGAGGAGGAGGAGGAGGAAAGAAGAAAGAAAAAGAAAAGAAAAGAAAAGGAAAGGAAAGAAGTGAAACAATAAGAAAAGGAAAGAAAAGAAAAGAAAAGAAAAGAAAAGAAAAGAAAAGAAAAGAAAAGAAAAGAAAAGAAAAGAAAAGAAAACCAGTTTGGGTTCTGAGGACCCCATGGAAAGCCAGACATGGCAGCAAGTGTCTATAATCCCAGAATTCCAATGACAAGGTAGGAAACAGATGAATTTCTAGAAATTTCTGGGCCAGCTAGCCTGGCATATGTAACCATGATCAGCAGAGCATCGCATCACAAACGATGTGAAATGCAAGGTCCAAGAGCTAAGACTCTGATTTCTATACATGCACTGTGGTACATGCATACCCCTCACACACTGACATTTAGAAGACTGAGAAGTAAGGCTTCCAGGAAAAGGGCTGAAGTGAATCTAAACTTGTACCCAACGTCTTCTAGCTGTAGGAGTGTTGGGGAAGGAAGAGAGAATCTGAGTAACCAGCATATCATGTTGGAGCTTGAAAACTCACAATTAAAAAAAAAGTGGCAGAAAAAAAATGAAAACCATACTTAAGGCTGGACAATGACCTTTGGAGGAACTTCTGTGTTAAAGCCCTCCCAGTTCTTAAAATCCCCATTGACCCGCACTTGGACTAGACAGAGAACAATTTAGTGTACCCACTTCTGAAGAAGGATTAAAAGAAAACATCTATGATATATCATTTCCCTGAATAACATGACCTTGGCCAAGGTTCTCTCCTCCTCTAATTTGACTCCTACCTTGGAGGTGGAGACACATGGACATTCATCAAGGGGCTCCATAGTGCCAACACCTATGTGACACTGTGACAGTGGAGGCTTGCCAGTAAAACAACTGTGCCTTATATCACACACTGTCATCCACTACTATCTTATAAGGAGAGAGAATGTAGAGAGAATCTCTTGTGCGATGTACGGAAGTATCACCTGTCAATCATCTTGTTGTTGGCCTATTAGCTTAGGCAGGAAATAGGGAGGAGGGAGTTCTGGAACCGAGAGAGGATTTCTGGGCTAGAGTCAGGTGCAGGAAGGATTCACCCTGAATGTTGATGACTGTTGTATGAAACTGAAGGAGAGGTAACTAGCCATGTGGCATGACTTAGACTAGTATAAATGGGATTATTGAGTTATGAGCTAGTGGAAATGAGCCAAAGCTATTGGCCTAGGCATTTATTCATATATAAAAGTCTCAGAATCATTATTCTGGGAAACTTGGGTACAGGAGAAAAAGCCTATGGTTATAAGACATAAATTGGAACATCCATCAAGATTTTGAACCCACAGGTCACAGTGAAACACAGAAGGAAATTGACTATTCCCCCCTCCCAGAAGATTTTTCTATGTTACTTAAGTATTCTGATACTAATAGCCCTTGGGGGCTGGATTTCAATGGATTTATTCTAAATGAAGAAATTTTCTAAGTACCTCTATGGAAAATCCCAGGAGCTGTTGATGCAGACTCTGCCTAACTGCCCCTGGAAAAACCTGCCAGTCACCATTCTTCCTGGGTTGTATATCCTCCACCTACAGACGGGAGTCAGTATCATCCAAGCCACCTGTCCATCCACTCTGAAGCTGGGTCAAACCATAATGAAGTCTGTTTGTTTAGAGACTTGCAGAGCAAGTGTTGTTGGTTTTCTCCTGTCCTCTTGGTAAGTCTCATCCTGGTCTAAGTCTCTCGGGCAAATTGGTTCCTAAGAGATGTCCCACTGAAGCTCTCTGAAACACAGAGACCCAAAGAATCTCATTAAGTAAGAAATTTATGAATGGAAGCATGTTAACTGGTCAAACACCAACCAATTATAGAAATGTTGGTAATTTTCATATGATTTGTTTGAATTTGCATAATATTTCTACATTATTTATGATACAGCATATTTAATACTTGGTTCCTATTTGGTGCTATAATAGTTTCCACATGAAACACCTCCCTTAAAATGCAGCTATTAAAGACATCATATCTACATGGTAGTGTTACTATAGAATGTTCTAGAAAATTTGTATTTGGAGTCAAGCAGGAAAAAGCTTAGCACTTAGGAATGTGTCCTTGGAGACTTCATCTTGTCCTAGATCTTTCTCTGTTTCTTTCTGTTTCATGCCCACCATGAAGCAAACAACTTCTACCACATGTTTCTGCCACCAAGATGTCCTGTCTCACCGTAGCCCAGAACCAATGGAGTCACAGACTAGAAACTGAATATCATGAAGCCATGTGCAAATCAAAATAATCCCCCCTTCACTTGTTTGTTAGGTGTGTAACCATAATTTTGAGAACATCTAGGTAACACAGTGCTGAATGAATCCTATTATGTGGGCACGTTATGTTTTGGTTGATCTAGTTACCAATCACGGTCATTTGGAATTTTAAATTTTTTCTTGGCCATTTGAAATAATGCTACCATATTCACATACATACTTTGTATAGATAAATGCTTTTATTTGTCCTGGGTAAATATCTAAAGGTGAAATCATTTAATCAGTAGCAAATGTACGCTTCTGTTTAAGAGACAATGATAATATGTTTTCCCTAAAGGCTGGATCACTACAGCTCCCTCCACACTTCCCACGATGGGGAAATCCATATCTCCACATACTCCCTAGCATTTATCATCGGTCTTTATTTTATTCAGGCAGGAGCTTTGAATCTCATATTACCTTTGGAGTTATTAGGAACTAAATCGTATTCTTCATGTGAATAAAGTCATGAGGTAAGAAGTAAACACTGTTCGTGGTCATTCAAGATGGCTCAGTAGGTAAAGGCACTTGCCACCAAACCTGCCACTTTGAGTTTTATTCCTGGAATCCATGAGATAGAAGGAAATAACCAACTGCAACAATTTGTCTCTCGCCTCCACATGTACTCTGGGATTTGCATGCACACAAGGACAGTTGCAAATAAATGTTTAAAAAACACAAGTGATAAATTACTATAACTGTGTGCAAACTTAAAGATATCTCAGAATTCACTTGTTATTTCTATTCATCTATCAAAAGTTCCCTAATTATAACCAGTCATTTCCCTTATCATTTTCCTTATTAATATTTATGTGTCTCTCTGTGTGCAGGTATAGACATTTTGATTATTTATACTTATGTGTATATGTATGGGTATAGATATTTATGGTGTTGAAGGAGGCCAGAGATGTCTGACCCCTGTAGATGGGCCTCCAGGTAGTTGTAAGCCACCCAACATCGTTGCTAGGACCTAGAGCTTGTGTCCTCTCTCAAGGTAACAAGGGCTCTTAATCACTGCCCCACCTTTCCAGTCTCTTCTTTACCATTTAGAATAAGCTATTGTTTGCTTGGCTCACCTCCTCATTAGTTGGTGGCCTGTTGTAACATAATGTAAAACTTCTATTTTCTGTCAAAAATAGAAAAAGAAATGGTAACAAGAAGTGAAGGAGAAAAAATAACAAAACAGTGTTTTGCAACCAACAGATCACAAAATATGCGACCTGGAGTTTCTAAAAAGGAAATAAAAACAGCTGAAGAAAGTAGTAGCCAAACTTCATCTGGAGCCTGGGCTGATATACATACACACATGAATTTCTTGTAGCCCAAAGATTATTTTTCAAAAGACAAATAATTGGGACCCACATGCATTAGGTATTGCTATCACATAGCAAAATCTTGCTGAGCTGAGTTATTTCTTAAGGTGAACCATTTTGGGAAGAGTTTTAGGATATGTGACATTTAAAAGAAAGATGAATGTTACAATAGATAAAGTGTGTTTCCTTTTACGTATGTTAAGAAGACTGCTTGTTTAAGCCATGTGGGAAAGCAAAAGATATGACAAATTTGACCATATGTGTCCCAAATCTTTTATTTCAGAAAGACTGGGTTAAGTGATACTCTTTCTTTTAAGACACTGGATGGTGTTTTTGTCATGCCTATAATATCTACCTCTGGCCAACTAGAAGTAGTAGTGGTGGCCAGCTCTTTAGCGCATACTTCATTCACCTGTACCCCAGGCATCCCACTTCCCAGAACTACCCATTCAGGTAATGTTTTTCTCATAGTACCACACAACTAAGAATACTGAAAATGGGTGGCAAGAGATTTAGGCATTGAATGTGGAAGATGATAAATTAAGAAATAAGACCAGACTCTTGAAGATGAGAAAGCTGAACAGAAAAATGTTAATACTCCAGGCTTGTGACATCATTAGTCATGCCATTGAACTTGGTGTTAGTGTTGGGGTATCTCTCCTCCTCCCAATCCAGAACTTAGCCAGTTTGAGTCAATATCAGAATCAAGCGCTATTCTGAGTGACAACAGTTTCCTTCTTTGGAAGGTTCAGTCCAGACATAAAACCACCCTGTCTAGGAAGATTCGGCTACATCCCAAAAGAGCATGCAAGCTCAGGTACAAGACCCTCATGATGGAAGCAGATACTTTAGCCAAGCCCACACAGCATCCAACTTCCCAGAACTATCCATTCAGATAGTTGTCACACAACTAAGGACACTGGAAATGGGTGGCAACAAATTTAGGCACTGAAGGTGGAAGAATCACATGATAAATTAGAAATGGGAACATAGCCTCTTAAAAAACGAGAAAGCTAAACAGAGAAATGTTAACACTCCAGGTTCATGAAGTTGTCAGTCACATTATTGAGCTCAATGAATGAGAAATTGTTCCAACAAAGGAGTAATGTCAGGTAGTATATGTGTATGTATGTATGTGTGTATACACACATATACAAATATACATAGATATATCCCATAACTTCTCAGAGTTAACTTCTGAGAGTGATAAATATGAATAAAAATCTTGCCTGTTTTGTACATATAGACTATGAAGATCACACATGGTTTCCCAGAGGCAACTAATAGAGAACTTGGAAGTTCCATTTTAAGAAAATGTTTCTTCTTGATTGGCAGAGCCACTGGTTCAATGTTTGGGAGTATGGAGATAGTCACTGGTAAGAATACTTATCACTTCCAAGTTCTAGTCTAGAGGTTGACCTCGAGAAACTTTTAAAGGTCTCTCAACTTACTCATCTCCTGCCATGGGGAAGACCTTACCTGAAGGTTTATGAAAGTCCATCCTGTCATTTCTACCAGTGACACTGGAAATTAAAAGAGGGGGGGCTAGGAGTTATAGTGACACACTCCTGTCATCCCAGCACTTGGGAGATGGAGCAAGAAGATCAGAAGTTTAAGGCCATTACTGGATACATTATAAGTGCCAGGCCAGCATGAGCTGTATAAAATCCTGCCTCAAAAGAGAAGCAAGTAAACAAAAAAATGAGAGGGACAAAAAAGGGCAGTGGTTTCAATACAACATCCAAAAATATATTCAATATTTGAGACAAAATGGTACCAAGAGAATTATTTACCGTAAATCCAAAATTCAAATAGTCAGAGTTTCTTGAATCTTGTCCAGTTGCTCTGTTATGCAAGATTGCTCCTCCTTCATACCCACGGTTTGATTTGTCTGTGAGCATCTTTCATACGCTTGATCTATATTTCAATATAAGATTATTCCAGAACCAGGAGAAAGTATAGGTTACCTGAGGGTCTTTGAATGAAGGCTAGATGGATTATTAGTAGAAACCAACTCTTCACCTCTTACATAAAACATTCAACTGAGAGTTAAAAATCAGTTGTCAGTGAGACTTTATGTCTATGTGCAATGGTCAGGATGTTTAACACAGACTGAGGAGAATAAAGCACTTGTCACATGAGCCTGATGACTTGAGTTTGGATTCCCACAACCCAAGAACAGCTGAATAGTGTAATACACCATCTGCAATCCCTGTGTATCTCTATGAGGAAATGGGCAACAGAGACTAGAGAAGCTAGTTCACAAGTTCAGCTGGCCAGTTTTACACAGTGGCATAGGGATACCATTTCAAACAGAGCAGAAGGGCAAAGTCTGACATCTGACCTTCACATAGGCCCTGTAAAACATCCACCCTGCACTGACACATATACATTCACATACCATATACATGTACCCATAAACGTAGACAAAATTCATTTTACTACCGGTGACTCTGGTCATCTGGTGACCTTCTGCATACAAGGGGGTGTTGTGTTATTGTTGTTGTTTTCTTTTTTGGTGGAGATGTATTTTGGGGAAGTTCCTTAAAGCCAAGTGACTTTCTGCATGCAAGGGGGTGTTGTTGTTGTTGTTGTTGTTGCTTTCTTTTTTCTTGGAGATGTGTTTTGGGGAAGTTTTTTAAAGCCATCCCAGGTAAAATTAAAACCACTAGATAAGCTGCCACTCTG
Organism: Grammomys surdaster; assembly: GCF_004785775.1. NCBI lineage: Eukaryota > Metazoa > Chordata > Mammalia > Rodentia > Muridae > Grammomys > Grammomys surdaster. Next base: position 5,296,182 of record NW_021621692.1, read on the forward strand.
TCTGACTTCCATGGAGACATACAATATCTTTGTAATCAGATGGAAGGCTCATATTTTAGCTGATGACAGGTTGAGAAAACTGGATTCAAAGACTTGGAACTGGAAATTATCAACTGGAAAAAAACTCTAACACAGCCTGACTGATGGCTGGAAGGAACAGGGTGTGGTTGAATTAGCATCTTGGAAGACCAAGTCATTGGCTGTGATCAGTCAGTCTTAAGAGGAAAATTAATGTGTTCAAGCATAAGATGTTTCAGTTAGAAAGAAGAAAATATGCTATAAAAAACCAAGAATCTAACATTCAGAGACATTTCCAAAGAAGGATGTTGGAAGTATATCCCACGAGTCTCTTCATAATTGCTTTTAAAGAAAACTACATCACTGTCCACCTTTTGGATAAAGTTTCAGTAGACTGGATGTATCCCTATGGTTATGTCTATGTTGCTATGATGGAATGGCCTGACAAAAGCCACCTAAGAAAGAGAGGGTTTACTTTGACTCACAGTTACTGGAGAAAATGGGAAGCATCCTGGCAGGGAAGGTATGGTGATTGGAAATTAAGGCAGCTAGTCACACTACAGACAAGTAAAAAGTAAAAAGGCTGGTGCTAGCCTCTCTTTCTCTTCTCTCCTTACTCCAGGACTCCAGTCCATAGAATGGCACCATGCACAGTTACAGTGGACCTTCCTAACTCAATTAACCTCATCTAGACCGGCTTTCAAAGTGTGCCAGAATCTTGTCTCCTAGATACTTCTAGAGTCTGTCAAGTTGACACTAATGACCATCACAGAGAAATAACCAGGAGGACGTCTTATTTCTTTCAGATTATCAGGATTTCATATTTAAAAGTTTATAGTAGTACATTTTTATTTCTGTTCTGTTGTCTTGTCTTGTATCAGCATCTTCCCACAATGGCCAACCAGATTTTGGTGTTCTGGGGCATAAGAAACCTAGTTCAAGGATCTGCCACTTCAAACATTGCAAGACATTGGCACTGTATTTACCTATTCATATCCCATGTTTCTCCACCAAGCCATTGGAGGTCTCTTCTGGTCCACATGGACCAGGTGTCAGCCATCTTGAATTGCAACTGCCATGATGACTTCTGAGTCACCCCAGTCATTTCACTACATATATTCCTCCTAAAAACTATAAATACACGAAACTGTCAAGGTGGTATATGGAACTTTAGTAGCCAGATCCTTGTGTCACAGTATGTTTGTGTTTGTGTGTTTCTGTGAATGTATTTGTGTACATGTGTGTATCTGTGTGTGTTTGTGTATGTGCAGGTATAAGTTGACAAAGAATACATGTAGAAGTCAGAGAATACCCTCAGGTGTTGGTCCTTACTTCCCTTAGCTTGAGGCAGGGTACTTTTTGGCCGTTGTGTCTTCCCATCTAGCTGGTCCATGAGCATCTGAGAAGCTTCTGTTTTCTGCATCCCTTCTCATTTCAGGGATGCTATGATTGCAGATGTGCATCAACCTGGCCATCCTTATGTGCTTCTGGGGATCTGAAACTCAGGTCCTTATACCTTTGTGGCAAATGTCTCATCTTCTGAGTCAGCTAACCAGCATCTCTTGTCATCCTTCATGTTAGCTTCAGATAAAGCAAGCTCATTCTGACTCAGATGAAGTCTATTGCCTTCTGCTTCTTAAATAAGCCTTCTGCTTCTGAACAGAGATGTTGGGTATCCTACTCCCAAGGATCACACTTCTGTCTGTAAGTCCCCAGAAAATTGTGTTCTGTACAGTCCTGAGTTTATCCGAAGTATTGAGGTAACTTTCTTCAGTACCAAGGTAACACAGGCATGAATTGTTTATTCAGGTGGTTTTCAGAGTAGGCTTCAAACCTGTGCCATCCTGATGTTCTCCTTCCTGTCAACAAGACAAGTGCACTCTCTCTTTCACCACCAATTAGGACTTATTGCTCTCCATAGCCAGCTGTACTAGACACAAAGAAACTGGAAACATGGCTTGGTGTGATATGTGAGCCAGGTGCTTTGATGACATGACCTATCATGTCCATCAAGATGTAAAACCTTGTCATTCAAAACAAGGCTCTCACACAGCTTCCTAGAGAGAGGTGAGTGGGTAGCATCTTTGAAATCAAGTTCAAATCATGGCAATGCAAGATCTCTGTGTCCTGCCCATCCCTTCAAGATATTGTGATCTGTTCTTATACATTCCCAGCCTAGACAATTACATTATAATGAGGTGTTAGACAGAGAACAGTAATGGAGCAGAGGGGCTTGAGGGCTGTAGATGAACAGGAGACAGAAAGATGAGGGAGAGGGTGATAGGTGAACATCAGCCTCTATCTGATTGAGATGCTGACCTGAGCCAATCCACTGTGCTAAGGTTCCATTTTAGGAGTTGAGCAGGGCTCCCTCCTGACCACAAGATCATTACACTTCTTGCTTACTTTTGACATTGAGAAAGGAAAAAAGAAATTATTTGGCATCATAGCTTAGAAAAGCACATTTCACTGTGGAAGATTTGTGTTTCTTTAAGTTTTCTGAGTTTCCTTCTGATTGAAACCCACCGATTTTCTCATTCCTCATTGTGGCAAAGACCAAAGAAAAAGAGAGAAAAGAGGAGGGATAGAGATAGGGAGAAGAGAGACAGTAGTCTTGGGATCTATTAAGGGTTGCCCATCCACTGAAGAGAGGAAGGCTTGCTCTATGAACCGCCAACACTTTGAATTTGGAATGAATAATGCCACTTGAACTTCTGATCCTTCTGCCTCTGTTTCCTGGATGCTAGGACCGCAGACGTGCTTTACAGAGCTTCGTGAATGCTAGTCAAGCTGAGTTCATATGAAAGCAGCTCTTTGCCCATCCACTTTTTCAATGTCTGGATCTTTCAAAAGACTCCTAAAAACATGCTTCAGGCTGGACCAATCAGAGACAGCACTAGAACAGTGTAATCAAATGTTTCATGGCTATCTTTACTTAGCACGTATTACTGTATTGACCAGTGACAGAGACAGTACCTACTTCAAGCTGATGCCCCCATATCAAATTACACAGCTTCTAAAAGTAAAAATAAGATTGGGAATCAGATGCAGGGAGAGAATGGAAATATAAGTCTCCTCTTGGAATTTGACTTTAGCTGAGACTGTAATGTTTGCCAAAATTAAACTAAATAAATCAAGTAAGACTGTAAGATTTAAGTTGAAACCAGAACCAGTTGCTCAAGTCCCTTACCAGGTAGGATCCGACCCCGAGATGGAGGAACGTAAAATGAGGAACGTAAGTGAGCTATAAAACCAGATCCTTGGTGCACGCAAATCCGCTCTCCTCGGGTTCTTACGTGTTTGGAAAGGGTCTGCTACGTTTAGAAAGACTTAACGTTTAAGTGATTGATGTCTACTCACTTCATTTTCCTTGAAAGTATAGACAGAGATGCATACATACATAACCCTGCAAATATACAAGTCAGATACACTAGGAAATGACATAATTAGTTTAGTATGGTGGCTACATTCACTTACATTAAACAAAATGAATTTAGAGAGAAAATATTCTAACTGCCAGTCTGGTTATTCAAGGGCTACTTGCAAAACCTAATTCGCTCACCCCGTTGAAGTCTTCTGCCTTCAGAGACTGACTTTGTACATTGTTTTTCTCTGATACATTTGCCTGTATAAAAGACAGAAGAAGAAAAACTTCATTACCTGTATTCATATTAGCAGAGCAGCTACAAAATGAGAATTCTAAGAGGATAAAAATGTATTGGTCCAAGGAAGTCAGTGTGAGAAACATGGAGCCCGCAGCTGATCAGGATCCCTGATGTTAACGCCACCAGCCATGACATGCAGCACTATGCCCCTGTTGAATAAAGGAGGAGCTAGAAGAGTATCAGAACTATGTATTCCCTAGGTGCTTATTGTCCAAGCACCAGACTGAGTTCTGGAGAATGTGAGATCTGTTCAATGATATAGAGCAGCCTCTTGCTTTGGTTTTATATACCTGGCAATCAGAAGGAGAGAGAGACAATCAGAAAGTGATCACTCAAGCTCTATAAAAAGACAAAACTGTTGGGTACCATGACAGCTTAGAGCAGGAAGCCTTAATCCCTTAATCTACATAAGACAGAGGAAGAGGATGACACGGTACAGAAAATAATTTCTGTCGACCCCATCACACCTCCTGTAAGAAAAGAATTGTTTCCCCACCATCCCATGGAAAGAGCATGATGGCAACCATCATACATGCAAGCAGACTGGCTGTGAAAATATCTTGTCTTATTAACCATGCTTGACTGTCTCTAGACAATGGATGGAGAAGCAAAATCACTGGTTCATGTATGGTTGCAAAATTCCTATTTCTCAATTCCCACTCATAACCAAGTGGATGTGGTTCAACAGATAAGGTATGTGAGCACAGGGGTGGAGGTAAGTGGACTCATTAAGGTGTAAGTTTCCCTCTTGTTTCAAAAGAACTTACATTTTTCTCCAGGTTAAAAAAAGGAGAAGGAGAAGAAGGAGAAGGAGAAGGAGAAGGCGGAGGCGGAGGCGGAGGCGGAGGCGGAGGCGGAGGAGGAGGAGGAGGAGGAGGAGGAGGAGGAGAGGAGGAGGGGAAGGAAAAGGAGGAGGAGGGGAAGAAGAAGGAGAAGGAGAAGGAGAAGGAGAAGGAGAAGGAGAAGGAGAAG
>NW_021621692.1:5300846-5311344 GCF_004785775.1 Grammomys surdaster
AGAAGGAGAAGGAGAAGGAGAAGGAGAAGGAGAAGGAGAAGGAGAAGAAGAAGAAGAAGAAGAAGAAGAAGAAGAAGAAGAAGAAGAAGAAGAAGAAGAAGAAGAAGCAGCAGCAGCTGGATTCATTTAAGAGAAAAGAACCCATAGGAAGCAAGAGCGGCAGAGATGTGTGAGGCTGGGAGGAGAGCCGAAGCATCTTCCGTGGAACTAAAGGACAGGTGTCCTTCAGCCTCTACCACTAGGCTGGGAGGATTCTCCCTGTTCGGGTCATAGTAAAAATACATCAGGTGAAAGAGACACAGCCTCACTAAGAAGTCCTGAGGCCAGAGGGCAAATGCTTTGAGTCTTTATGACAATTCCCAGGAGCCCACATCTTGTTTTCTCCCATGCTCTAAACGCCTCTGCACAGCCAGAGCAAGTGGGAATGTTGCCTGTCACTCTGGGCCTCTGTGCTGGGCTGGCAATGATCATAGCAGTCCCTAGCTAGACACATCACAGGTATCTGATGAACAGCATTGTGCAAGGGGGCAGCTGAAGTCTGTTACAGCCTGGTCGGACTGCTTTGAACTCTGGCTTTCTGTATGCGTGGGGGTGAAACCCTTGGCCTGTCTTGTCTGTGAACCAAAACTAGGAATCAAAAATCCTAAGTAATTCCCAAAGTCTTGGTGTTCATATCTTTTGTGTGTGTGTGTGTGTGTGTACATATGGAGAAAAGGGGCAATTTCTGTTTTCAAATTTGAGGTTTATGAATTATTAGGTGGCCTTGTTTAAACTACTGAGTCACTTGATACATTTGCATTATTAAAAACTGACCACATTAAATGACTAGTAAAATGCATGGCATAGCATCAAACCATTTTGGGGCAGGTTCAAATGCATTTCCAGCATTTGGAATTACAGCATTCCTACTGAGCATTAGGGGGGAAAAGTGAGCTTTGCTTTACCATTATAAGACTTCTCTGGATGCATTTAATCTAACGTATCCAGCGAGTGGAAAACGGGCTCATTTCATTAAGCAGCCCTCAAGAGCTCACAGCAAATGATATAGAGCCATGAATCTCAGACGTGGAATGTGTCATCCAGTACAACCCTTTATTAGGTGTTTATCAGACACAGGAATCTCAGTCCTCCTAGAAGGACTCCTTAGATAAGCCTCCATTTTAAAATCTGTGATCCAGAAAAGCACCAAAAAGAAAGAAAAAGAATCGCCCATCCAAACTCCATGTAAAGAACAGATGTGTTACCAAGCACACTGAGCAACATTTCATGAAGAGAGTCAAATAAAGAAACCATTTTACTGGGAGTCAAATATAGAAGTCATTTTACCGGGGAATCAAACAAAGAAATCATCCATCAACTAAACAAGGGGCACAGCAACAGAGCAAAGATCATACAGCAAGCCATTGGGTTGATGAGGACTCTTAAGGACTCAGCATGTACCTTGCCCTGCCTACACACCAGAAATGAAGATATGTCAAAGAGCATGTCACATGAGAATGCTTGTATGAGGACCAATAACAAGAAGTGGAGGTCAGACTAAATTTTAAAGGTGAGGTGTGTAAATGTTTTCTGGAAGAGGAACCTCTCAGCTGGGGACTACTAGTCAAACAAGAAACAGACAAATAAAGTTTGCTGCAGAAGGTAAGAGGGTAGAGAGATGAGTTCTTGCCAAAAGAGACAGTAAGTGTCATGTCCCAAGGTGTACAAGAGTCTGGTGTGAGGCAGAGCAGAGGAAGAAACAGAGCCTGGATCTTGGAAAGATGTCAGAACAAGGGTCAAGATGGAGATGGAGTGTGACATAACTGAGACCTGGAATGCTGCTCCTGCTGCTGCTGCTGCTTCTGTTCATACTCGTTAACTACTATGGTCACTACACAGATCTCCACTTCAGTATTCTTGTCCCCAATATGACCCCTGTTCGGGGATGCATGAGGAGCTGCTGGGCTAAGCACATACAAAAGGCAAGATAGTTCTAAAGATGGGTAGCAACATTGTCAGTATGTCATTTTCCTGTAAGTCAATCTATACTCCCTCTGTAGACTCAATACTTATCTAACCAGGCTGGGGAGGTGGCTCAGCAATTAAAAGCAGGCCCTGTTCTAGCAGAGGATTCGATTCCTAGCACCTACATCAGGCAGCTCAGAACTGCCTGTAAGTCTGGCTCCAGCAGATCCTCTGTCTCTGTCCCTCTGCAGGCACCTGCTCACCCCCACATGATTACTTGACTAACCGCAACACCGAAGATGCACTCCATAACTTTGAAAGACTGGTGATCGTGTCTTTCTTGGGGAAATGCAAATAAAATAACCAGTAAGTTCCTGGAAGAAAGATACAATTAATTTAAGAAGAGAACCTTCATATAAAACATAGCCCAAACAAATTTCAAAAAATCTAGTACTAATACCACTATATTGAACAACTGATGAACTCATACTAGCCAGCCTGAGGTCAAAATCAATGCTAAGAAATCATTTAAAGATCAACAGTGATGGGAAATCTTTTCAAAACCTATTTTAAAGGATGGTTCTTAAACGCTTTAACCTCCCTTATAGCCTTCCACCCACCAAAGGTAGTGGAAAAGAGAGGATACAAGGGAAGAGAACCTGTTTAAAATGGTTCTTTGGAGCAACTCTTGTCTGTGTTGTCTGGAAATCAGCAGTACAGTTCACAGGTCAGCAGCAGCAGCAGCTTGATCCACTCACAAACACTTCATGGATACACCAGCAGCCCAGTTCGGTAGAGTTGGGATAGCAAACAGGAATCAGCAGTGGTGACACTACATAGCAGAGATAGCCTTCATTCTAATTAGCAGAAGGGACCCGGAAGGACCAGGAGGGACCAGGAGAAGTTCTCAGCTATGCCTCTCAGCAAAGCAAAGATCAGCTAAGACTTGAAACTCACAAGCGTTGCACACCTAGCTGCACCAGCAAGCCGTGTTCTCCATCATTGCCCATCGAGTTCTATTTAAACCCTCCAAACACATTTCCTCCTTGCGTTTTGCCTCAGCAAGTGCATCTGTCTCAGCTGACGTCACTCTGCCAATCAGCCCAAATCAAAGGAAGCAGCAAGAAACTGCAGCACACCACCAGGAGCTTTTTGGTGAGTTTCTCTCTATGTAGTCCCGACAAATACAGCTCAACTACACAGTGAAAGGTAGACCAATACATGTGTGTCAGTAGCGAAGCATCCTCTATCACATGTCCTTTCACAAACTTGGTTTAGCAGAATATCCTTTCACCTGAGTCCGCATCAGATAAATGTTCCTTCACATGTTTATCCCAGCAAAACACCATCCAACACAACTGACTTTCCAAAGAACCTTTAAGTTTCTACTTCAGTAATGGGTAAAAACAGAACATCAGTCCACACCAAATCAGGCCACCAAAGATTTTCACCACATACTTTTTCTCCTCCCTTTGTTAGCCAGGTCAGCAACATCACAGGCCATGTCTCTGTGATATAGCTTTCTTTTATAAAAATACCATATTACCTTTAAAATATCAACACTAGGACACTGAGAAATGGGTATCGCTTTGAAGAAATTCTTCCAAATATACATTTGCTCTTTTCGTTCTCTCTTTCCCTGATCCATCCTGATAATTTAAAAATGAACACCCTGCTTTGTTTTCTCTGAGAATCATTCCCATACAGATTTAAAGATACCTTAGAGTACACACGTAGCTGAGCAGATAGCCTGACTCCCCGTAGGTTTAATATCTGAACAAATAAACAAGGACCCCTTCCAGCAATACGCTTATTCACAACGCTAAACCCAGCGTCTCCAAGTCTCGCTCCCTCAGAGCGGACTGACTTCTACCTTCAAAGATTCTTCATAGAGGGAGTGCCCACCAGGATCCTGGATTACAGCATGCAGTATATTTATCTGGTGAAATATGAGCTGTGGATCCAATGAGCAATGCTTTGCCACAGACACCCTATCCATCTGCTCAAAATAACCAACCTCAGAAAAAGAAAGTCAAAGGGAAACTTAAATTTGGATACATGGGAAAGATTAACGAGAGGTTAAGGGCTGAACTGCAGAGATTTTATAGACTTGAAATTGACTCTGGTAAAGGGTCTGGTCATGTGCAATTGATCAGAACTTACTCTTGTCTGAGCTGCAATCCACATGGAGACCAGGCTCGATTCACAGACTTGTCCCTTGGATCAGAAATATATACCGGTGACCTTCATATTCCTGGATTCTCCAAGTCAATCAGCTTCCTTAAGGAAGCTTGTACTAGCCTGTGGTTCTACATACCGCCCTTGACCTTAACTGGAAATAGATTATTAACAGCTACGTAATATAGTAGCAATGTGCCACATATGTAGAGTCACTTCATAAAACACAGTATATCAAGGCTGGGCTGAATCCAATACACCACAGAGCCCAGAGATAACTCAGCTGATTCTCACTGCTGACTTGTGCTTTGCCCTAAAAACAGTTGTTCGTATTGTTAGGGGAAAGTCATAACTGCTGAGAAAATGCATTCAGTAAGAGTTAGAGGTAGGAAGGAAGATGTTTGATCTGAAAAGACTAAGAAAAAGACCCTGGTAGAAGGAGCAGGGACTGAGGAAGGTTACTGGGGTTTAGTGGACATAGGAAGGGTCTGATCCTCTGAGCCTGCCTCCAGTTTCAAGATGTTAAGACGCCTTGGTTCATCAGGGGTAGTAATCACAACATTATAAACTCATAAACACAACCTTCTAATTATACTTGTATGAACCAGGGAATTGTCTCCAAAGAGTTCATCCTTGCAGACAGTCTCTTTCAAGTTGGGATTCATAGAGACAGACAGCATAAGTCGCCACCAATTTTTTTTAAAAAGAAAAGTTTTTTGAATCAGTAGCAATTCTACGGGAACATCATCCAAATCAAATAAGCCCAGGGGGTTTCTACCACTGACCTTGCATCACAAATTATATTTCTTCTCCCACACACCAAGACTTCCCCCATGCAGTCCCGGGGAACGACGCTAAAGTGTCAACTTCAATATTAAAATTTAATTTTACATTTCCTTAGGCGGATCACTAATTCCAAGGTTCAGCTTGCCTAAATGTTCTGCGGTCGGGTGGATTTTAGTGGTCTTTAGGAGTGATTGCCTCAAATGCAGAAGTCTCTCCCTACAAGACCAGAAATATTTTCAAAGGAAAGTGAAACTCCCGCCTGCCTTACAATTTAGCCTTCACGAATTTCAAATCACTCAAAACATATTTTGCTATCAAAATGGTGCCAGGTCCCAGGCACGGGAGATGGCTGCTCTAGCTTTACACAGGATGCATCATCAGCCAAGTATTTACTGAGTTCTTGAGTCAGACATAGCAGTGTGTAAAGAGAGTTAGAGAAAGCATGGAAGAGAAGTCAGCTCCCTGCCCTCGGGGTTCTTACAATGTGATCAGAAGCCCTTTGTTCTCCTTCTCCTCCTCCTCCTCCTCCTCCTCCTCCTCCTCCTCCGCCTCCTCCTCCTCCTCCTCCTCCTCCTCCTCCTCTTCTTCCTTCTCCTCCCTTCCTTCCCTTCCTCTTCCCTTTCCTGTTGTCTCCATCAGTACCACAACCACCACCATCATCATCATCATCGTCGTCATAATCTTCCTCGTCGTCTTCATCATCATTTGGCTACCCTGGGCATCCAATTGTCCAACAACAACAACAACCTGAACAATATGATAGATCAACTCACGTCAGTTTTGTACAATGACCTTAATCACCAAACCCTGGGATTTACTACAACTGTGCAGCTTTTTCTCAGAGAGTTTCTGTACACATTTGGTTCACTAGGTAAGGGTCACAGATATATATGAAAAGCCCATGAGTGTTGCTGACATCAGTAAGTGAACCTAAAGAAAGGGAAATGTCTGAACAGAGGACCAGGGCAGGGAGTGTCTGGAGCCGGAGGAAGAAGGCTGATTCCAAGCAGGCAAGGTAATAGATGCGAAGGCACGGAGTCCCAAGTAGCCAGGTGGGAGCTGCGGTTGCTCAGGCGACTGGGGCACAGCTCTCTTTGCTTTGGCGGAGATAAGACTGTGTGGAACTGCATTGGTACTGAACCCTCTAGCGTAGGAAACAGAAAGAGTTTTGTCCCCTTCGGAGAGCGTCCCACTTTCCACTCAGGCCCCATTTGCCTGCCACAGCCCTGACTCTGCGATCTTCCTTCAATGGGTGCTTATGTTCTCGCCAGGAAGGTCAGCCTTGCTAAATGTTATGGTTTGGAATGGTCCGGCGCAAGGATGGAAAACCGAGTTAATTCAATTAAGGCTCGGGGTCCTGGGCTTTGAACCAGCCACAGTCTCGATTTTATGAGAGGATGAAAAGTTAATTATTTGCTCAGTTTGAATGAGGTCGACTTTGAAAACCCCTTTCCAAAAAAGAGTAGTTTTCACGTCAGCTTTCCTGTGGAAAATCAAGGCAGGTTGAACCCGGGTCACAGGAGCACCTTGGGAACTGGGTCTGCCTGCTGCTGAGGTCCAGAATCTTCACCTTTATCTGTCTCCTCACCATATGTAAAGGGTCATGTGTCCCCTGGAAGGTGACCAAAACGGTGTTTATCTGCATGGCTTTGAACTGTAAATAAGAAAATGTAAGTTGAATTCTGTAAGTTTTGGGTTGCTTTGTAAAGAGATGTCTTAATAATTTATTCAGTGAGTTTACCTCAACTGCTGGTTTCACTGCCATTTCAGTGCTAATAATCGCTTAACTTTAATATTTTACATTAAAAGTTTTGCACCTGTATATATGTCTGTAGATAAGAGAACACTAGGATTATGCCACTCTTGGAGTGGGGATAATGTCATCCATCATAAGTCCAACAGCATCTGGTGGGGTTTGTCCATTGTCACATAGAATGGAACCACACACAGAGACACACAAGTTCATGTTTAAAACATTTATGCATCTGGCACTATTTTGGTTTTCATAGCCACGTACTATAGACATGTTGTCCTGAAATTTGGGATAGCCTAAGAACAGAAATGCATGATTTCTCAGAAGTTTGTGAGGTAAAGGGAGAAAGTTCCCAGTATCCCTAAGCCCCAGTAACAATATAAAATGTGGGGTAGTACTGAGCTGTAAACCATCCTGCTTCCAATCCCCAAGCACAGTAAGAAATCACCATGGAGACATGAGCTAGCGTCATACACAGTGCTTGTGTCTGTAAAGACACACTCTGCTTTTCAAAAGGAGGAGTCCATTGTGATTACAAATGTATCACAACTTACTTTGTCGCTAGGTCCTTCTTGATGGACATTTTTGTGGTTCTGATTTCTCTCTTGCATGGACCTACAAAGCAGCATATTACACAATGCAAGTTTTGCCCTTTTGTAGTTAATATAAGAAACCAGAAGGACATAATCTCCAAATATAAGACAAATTCCATAAAAAGTCATTGTAACCCAAGTGAAAACTTTACTTGAGCAAGTTCTAGGAATGTGGTATTTTTAAATGCTACGATGGAACCAAAACCGAACATTTTGAGACTGATAGTCAACAAACAAGAAGAGTGGACTTAAGGATAGAACTGAAATCTCGCTCTGTTTGATGTTGAGCATAACCTAAAACAAAGAAGCAACTCTTGGGGCCTCTGTCTTTTGTTGTTGTTGCTGTTGTTGGTGGTGGTGGTGGCGGTGGCGGTGGTAGTGGTGTGTGTGTGTATGTATGTATGTGTAGATGAGTGAGGTAAGTTGAAAGCCTCTGTTAGTGTTTAGGTTGTTTGGGTGTATGGAGGGTGTCTTAGATGCAAGATATCTCACATGTATGGTACAGCAACAATGTCAGGAAGGAACACCAGACTAGGTCTGAGGTCTATCACAGACCTTCAGCTCTTCCTTTGTTATCAGCCCTAATGAGTCAAGAGAAAAACAAAATGCAAACCACACCTCTTGTCTCTTCATCCTGATGCCAAACTCTAGAGAGTTAGTATTACAAAATGTATAAATGATGGAAATTTCTGAACATGAAAACCGTCCAGAAACCTTGAACAAATAAATTACTGGGTCCACCATGTTCAAGAAAGCTTTCAAAGAGCTGTTGGAGATTGAACAAACCTGAGACACAGTTCCCTGGCTTAGAATTGCTGATGTGGGGTGAGAAAGAGAAAGTGTACCCAGTAAAAGGTACTTGAATGCAGAAGTACTAATTATTTACTGTACCTTTCCTTGTTTCCAAAGCATTTAGAGCAGCTTAGAAAATTGCATGTAACACATAATAGTGTATTGAAGAGACCTGGAAAAGCGAAACTTGCTTGTATCAGATACGAACACAGGCTTAAGGCTAGAGTGAGGGTAGTACTTCCCAGTTTTGAAGAATCATGTCAGCCAAAAATTAGAGGAGGGACTAGGTAAGGAGAGACTGAAAGAGACATGGTTGTAAAGTGCAGTTACCAAGATCGTAATGATAGTAGGTAGTACTCAATGCTTCGATGAGAACTTATTAGGCATAGTAGTGGGCAATGTTTGAAGAAATTTCATACTCAAACAAACTCATCTAACTTCTTGAAATAGGTACTATTATTATCTCTATCATAGCAGTGGAGAAACAGACACAGAGTGGAGAAGTCAACTGAGCAGTGGTCAGATGAGTTGCTTGTATAGATAGCTACAAAGCTGTGGTTGTTTGCATTAGAAATGTCCCCCATAGGCTCAGGCATTTGAACACTTGGTTCCCACTAGGTGGAGCTGTTTGAGGAGGTTTAGGTAGGTTGTGAAACCATGCTGGAGGAAGTATGTTTCTGGGAACAAGCTTTGAGAATGTACAGCCTCATCCTGCTTCTAGTTCAATCTCTGCTTCACGCTTGCTGTTAAAGATGTTATCTCCCAATCTCCTCTGCTGTCACCCGCTGCTACACCTCTCCTCCATCATAAGGGACTCTTATCCCTCCCAAGCCATATGCTAAAAGTAATTCTCTTCCCTGAGTTGCCTTTGTTCGTGGTGTTTTATCACAGAAAGAGAGAAGTAACTGATACAGAAGCTCTACATGGAGCATTCAACTAGGCAGTTCTTCAAGGCCCTAAGGTCAGACTCATAAGCCCCTTCTCGTCTTACCTCCAAGTAGCATAACAAAGAGAGACAGGTTTTAATGAATTTTCAAATTCTTTATGCCTTCATGGATACTCCAGTCTCTCTGAAAGCAAATATGTGTCTGCAATCAGAAAAAAGTAGTTTTTTTCCATGAAAATCAATAAGGCAGGGTAAATTTTTGGTGCAGTCAGTGAGACCCAGGAGAGGATATTACTTGTGCTGAAGACAGAATCAGGAGAGTGTATGGGGAATTAGCACTGAAGGAGCAGACTGGACTGGGTGTGGGGGAGCATCTCAGCACATAGATACTGTGCTTCCACTTGAGAAGTTTTCAGGCTGTGTTGAAAACCTTGAATGCCTGAGCTATAGTTGTGTTCAAATCAGGATACGATTTCTACAACATCCTAAAGATGCTGCCTTCTTGAAGGATAAGATGGAAGGAAGGAAAACAAATGTTCAGAACCACATATTTTCTTGGCATATATTTTATATGTCTGTGAAGACTCAAAATTCTGTCCAGAAAAATGGCCACCACCATGACGATGCATTGTCTTCTTTGTTATTCTTGTGAATTCATGGCTCCTGTCCAAGTCCATGGTTTCTGATGAAACTGGCACTGCAGAGACCAGGAGGCTGGAGGGGGAGGTGAAAAAGAAAAGGGGTGAGGAAGGGAAGAGGGAAGGAGAGACAGAAAAAAAGAAACAGAGATAGATAGGGAGGGGGAAGAAAGGAAGGAGGGAGAGAAAAAGAGGGAGAGAGAGAGAGAGAGAGAGAGAGAGAGAGAGAGAGAGAGAGAGAGAGAGAGACTTAGACTAGGTTTCAGGGCCAGTATCCCAATGAATGTGCCTGACTAAAAACAGAAACAACAAGGATCTCCAAAGCCATGCTTATTAACAGGTTGGTGACAGATATTAGAAAGGTCACCCATCTGCAGCCATCGGAGCTTCCTTGTCTCCTGAGAATCCCAGGCAGACAAGAAAGACCCACAGCAGATATCCCTTTCAGAACACTTACTCACTTCAAAATCTAATGAGTGGAAGGTTGAAAATCTTCTCTGGGAACTCTGGCCGGCCTTGAAGGAGAGGGCTCTAAATGCAGTCATTGATGCCCTGATTAAGGGGAGCAATTATCTCTTCCCTTTATTCTGCACAGAGAATTGCTAGAGGCCAAGCACCGATTAATGCAGGCTAACAAATCCTGCCCTGCTTTCCCCCACCCCCACCCTCACCCCCAGTGGCTCTCAAATGAACAAGGCAAAGTGCTTTTGAGCTGAACTAATTCAGGAACCCATAAAACTCACCAAGCAGCCTCCCTTGCCGTTTACCATTATGATGTGAAAACACGAGACCAGATAGTCAGCTTTATATATTGTCACTGAAGCTAAAGAAGCAGCTGCCTGAGGGAGGCACTCACACTGGTGCAGGCTGGAGGGAGGCACTCACACTGGTGCAGGCTGGAGGGAGGCACTCACACTGGTGCAGGCTG
>NW_021621692.1:5311354-5337087 GCF_004785775.1 Grammomys surdaster
TCACACTGGTGCAGGCTGGAGGGAGGCACTCACACTGGTGCAGGCTGAAATCCAGCAACCTAGATTGGTGAGATTCTGAGAAAAATGTTTATGTTGACTTTGACAGACAAGGAATTTCTGGGTTTGTAGCTTATACAGAAATTCGCTTCCCACAAAGCAAATATACACAGATACAGCACACACACACACATACACAAACACATATATATATATATATATATATATATATATATATACAAACATGCACACAAACACATACATACACATATATATGTACACAAACATATATACACACATATACACACAAAATATACATATTTATACACATACATACAACACACATATATACACTCAAACACACATGCATACACATGCATACAACATGCAAACATACACACATATATACACATACATACACATATACACATACACACATGCATATACACATATATATACATATATAAACATACATGCACACATACACACATACATACAACACACATAAATATACATACACAGAAACACACATGCACAGATGGATACACATTCATACATAAAACATCCATGTACACATATATATATATATACATATATACACAAAAACATACACACACATACACAAACATATACACATACATACATTTACACACAAACATATATATATATAAGCATCTATGCAGATACACAAACATACTCACATACACAAACATATACACACCTACACAATAAACATATATAAACATACACACACATACACACACACACACACACACACATAGGATGCTCTCAGTTGTACAACACTGAAGCTTTATGTCACTTTCACCTGGACATCCTAATACCAAGTTTAAAATGAGAGTGATATTTCTTTTTCAATGTTGAAGGTGTGTATGTTTTAGGATCCACCCACTGTTCAGCTTTTCATAAGATCTTATACCACAGAATTCAAGACATTGTCACATAAGCCCCTCCCCCTCAAAAAAACCAACAAACTGTCAATATGAAAAAATGATACCAATTTTCATGAGGATGATTAGAGACTTTTTGGAACCATCTAGAAAACCTGCAGAGTATCCAATGATGTTAGAGGTAGGTACAGATGACCCATCTATAGCTGAATGCTGACTGTCACTTGTTCTTTGCAGGAACATGAATATGTGCACACACACACACACATCAACTTGGCAAAGATTGCCTAGAGATCCCAGGATTGGGGTCCTGAATTGTATTAGCTCAACTCTTTCAAGAAAAAATGAAAAAATAAAAAAAAAAACATACATAGCACAAACTATACTTGTGATGGGCCTAGGGGTTATTGAGGGGAGAGAAATGAAAGAAATAAAGAATTCAACAAGAAGAGTGACAGATTGGAGTCGAGAGGGAGAGCAAGACCGGCTCAAACCAAGCAGCAGGTGGAGAAGATGTTGACTTTATTTAGCATTAATTACAGGAAAGGGTCTATAAAACGTGGTTAAAAAAATTATTAAACCTCCAGTGTTATGCCAACATTATGCCATGCCCTGTTCCAGAGCAGGTGTATTATTCCTGGTCCCAGGGATTAAAGTCAGTCATTGCTTTTCCATATATTCTGAGCACTGCATTTCATTACTTTTTACTGACCTGTTTCTTGAGGTTTTGTGGCTTAATAGGAGCTGTTCTATGTAAACCCGTCACATCTCCGTGTCAGCAGAGAGAATGTCAGAGAAGAGAAGCTCCTTCAGCATTACTTCCCAAGGCGAACTGACTCCACGCTCACTTCTAGAAATCTCTCTGGTGTCAAACGTGTTTTCAGGACAGCCACAAATAAATCTCTCTCATTTTGCCAAGCTGGGATACTTGTCTAGGGTCTAAAAGATTTACCTCTGGCCTTCTGCTCTTGTTACCTGTGGGAATTAGGAATTGCTTCTTGGACATTCAGAACTTTCTTTCAATAGCCATAAAATCATGCTAATTAATTTAAGCCAAAGAGATGTTGTATTCACTTTAAAAAATTGAAAAAGACTCAAAGCATAATTGTTAAAAACTCAATTTAAAGTTAATATTCAAATTAAAACACCTAGGTGTTGCTGGAGAGAAGGCTTGGCAGTTTGAGGATGAGTACTACCTTTACAGAGAACCTGATAATTACCATCATCTACCCCTTGTAACCCTTCATATACACATACCTACATGTAGATCCACGCACACATACATATAATATAGAGGGACATCTTTTTTTTTTTTAAGTCCAGGTAGCTTTTGGCACTAAGCTCTCAGCAGTACTTCTTAAAATGTTTATGAAAACCTAGAGGGTCCCATATGTGAGCTGAAAATAAACTAAGAGCCAAAGGCATCCCTAGTCTTGAGTCTGATGTAGCTACTGACCCAGCCAGATACTCCTCTCCTGCACCACAACGGGACCAACAGTCTCCTCCCAGCCAGGAACTAGTCAGCCTTCTCTTAGATGCTCTGACTATGGTGCTGACCAAAATGTCCTTCCCTTTGAGTCTCTCCTCACTCCTGCCCATCAGCCACTTTCTTTGCCAGGATGCAAAGTGGGAGGCAGAGAGAAATAGAGTTGAGTCCTGATTTCTTATTCTAAGAACCATACTCACGGGTTTACCCAACCCTTGGCCAGAAGATTTTGAACAGAAGACAGTCTCATCTATACTGAACATGATAGTTGTTTTCCTTGTCAGTATTCACAAACAAACACAGAATAACAACTGTTATGTTGCATTATAAACAAAGGATTTGAAGTTCACAGAGGTTCCTCATGGGTTATAAATAGGTACTAGCCTGTTTATATAAGGAGCTTTGGGATCCCAGAGAAGCAAAGGATGTTGTGGGCAGAGAGTAGAACCACAGTACAACCCCACACTTGAGTAGAATGTTCCTGAACCTTTACAAGCCCATAAAAATCACTCAAGATTAGACAAAAAGCAATCTTACTATCCCACTATGTTGGGGTGCTAGGAAGGTAGATGGCTCAGCAAGCAAAGTCCTTACCACACAAACTTGAGGACCTCAGTACTATCATCAAGAAAGACACCCAGCAGCAACTTCTCATCTCCACATGTGAATGAACAAACATGCATGTGCTCACACCACATACAGATGCATGAAAACCAGTTTCAGTATTTCCTACAGATGTACTATAATGCTAATACATTCTTTGCAGGACTAAGAGATCCCAAGAGACCCAACCGTGTTTAAGTCACAGGAAGTGACATCTGTACAATTTACTCTACAGTAGTTCATACACTGGATTTGAAAGAATATATTTCCTTGTGGGGGAGGGGAAGACCTCTGTTTGATGAGATTCTTCGTATATGTTCTTATAGTTAAATCTTGCCTGTGATCTGGGTTCAAATCTTTAAGGTCACAAAGGCTATGCTAAATAACTCATATTAACGGATAAAAATGTATACAGTTATTTTCCGGAGGATGACAAATTGAAATATTTCTGCATCATGTTTGTACAACTTGCACTTGGGTTTTACTTGTATCAATTTTTTAAAAAAATCATCTTTGAAATGTAAAGAAAGACCTGTAAATGAAAAGAACATATAATAAATGTAATTGTAAAGAACATATAAGAAGAATCTCAACAAACAGAGGTCTTCCCCCCCCCAAGGAAATATATTCTTTCAAATCTAGTGTATGAACGATTGTAGAGTAAATTGTACCGATGTCGCCTCCTGTGACTTACACGGTTGAACCAAGTTTGGCCCCCTCAGTCCATTTGTTACCCTCTCTAAAAGCTCAGGTAACAACTTCTTAGTCAATGAGAGCTGGGTGGGAGTGCAAGGTGAAGTTTTATTTTCTGTGTGGCAGTATGGATTTTCTCTATACAGTTCCTCAAACTGTATATAATACTACTACTAGCACATGGTGCCAGACATTTCTGTGTGATCTCTCTCTCTCTCTCTCTCTCTCTCTCTCTCTCTCTCTCTCTCTCTCCCCCCATACACACACACACAAACAGACACACACACACACACACACCCCTCTCTCTCGTTCTCTTAACTACTGATTTGGTAACTTCTCAACATCAGACCAATCATGGAGATCATTGGTTTCTTCTGTGTAGATAAACACACACACACACACAAACACACACACAGTAGTTGCTATCCTGTTTATATAAGGGACTTTGGGGTCCCACAGAAGTAAAGGATGACTCGGAAAGAGAGTAGAACCATAGAGACAGTACAATCTGACACTTGTGTAAATGTGCCAGATACCTTTACAAGTGCCACACACACACAGTAACAAACAAAAGACTATTCAGCTTCTCTCTCTTCTTGCCTCCCTGACTAAATGAGCCCATTTCTATGACAAAATCATTTGACAAGAAAAAGGACTTCCTACAACTTCATTTCTCTTTCCATTCATTTTTAATTTAAAGTTGATTTTCCATACAATATATTCTGATTACAGTCCCCTAAACTCCTCCCAGATCCTCCCCCATTTCCCCTACCGCCCAATTAACACACGCCCTTTCTTGCTCTCATTAGAACACAACAGGTGTCTAACAAAATAAAATAAAAAAGCGAAAACAAACAAACCAGAATAAGACAAAACAAACAAATGGAAGAAAGGGAGCAAAAGAAAAATCTCAAGAAACACATAAAGATGCAGAGAGACACACAGTCTCATGCACAGAAACCTCATAAAAATGCAAAACTAGAAACCATAATATATACACAAAGGACCTGCAAAGGGAATAGAAAAAAAAAAGCCCAGACAAAGCATTATGGCATTATGAGACAAAGAACCTCCATATATTCCATTGGGCTCATTTCATGTTGTCCATCTGCTGCAGAGTCTGGGACTCAGACTTAAGAGTGGTTTGTATATGGTCTTAAGGCTGGCTCCACCTCTAGGAACCTTCTAAATGTTCCCAAAGTATTCTAAAACAAAGTTCTTTGGTATTGGCTCTCTTTGAAGGAAGCAAAGACCCATTCAAGGTCAAGTTTCCAGTATCTATCAGATCATCCATAGGGAATCAGGGGAAGGGGTCTTGTGTTGGCAAATTCACACATTCTTTATGGGTTTGTTGATTGACTGCTATGGTCAGCATCTAGAGAATATTGCCAGAAAGCGCACACAGTAATAATCCTACCTCAGAATCTTCTCACTGGCCAGGAGTCAGAATAACTGGCTGAAGACCCGGGAACTTCTTCTAAAGAGCTACACAAAGGCAAAGCCAAACAGCTCATAAAATTGTACTCCAGTCTGTAAAATAGCGAGGGAGACACAGAGTGGGGGGTGTTTCCTTGGTTCTCCGTATTTTATGAGGTCTCAATAAGCTTCCTAGGGCTGCTGTAAAAGATTTTTTTTTCTTTATAGTGGTTTGCCACAGGCAATATCCCTCACTCACCTTCTGGTATCCAGCCTAGCTCCTGCCTCCTCTCCACACCTCCTCTCCCTTTGTTTAGTTTACAGGAAGTTTTCCAAGTCTAGGCTCTGTCAATGGAGGTATTTTTTGCTCAAAACATTTCTTCCCCCTCAAAGACCAGGCTTGCTAATTGCACCAGACAGCATTCAAATTAGAGGCTCATCAAGTATCTAAATTCAGATTTTTTGTTGTTGTCGTAAAAGAATGAGTAAGTGTGATCCGAATGGATGCTACAGTGCACCACCCAGCTCCCATTCACAAATAAACAGAGGGCTGATTTCTCCAGCGGCAGAATGTACTGAGACAGACCCCTACATTCTAGCATCATTAATAATGGCTTCCATGGAGGACACCTGCTCCAGTGTGGCTACGTCTTCTTCCAAGATTGCTCATCCCTGTGACCAATCAACACTGGGACAGAGCTTCACCCTTGTCATCTTGACTGAGACAACTAAGGTGATGATTCTAGTTCCAGAGCTTCCTGTGGCATCCATTGCCTTCCACAGCCTGTTGTACTTCCTGTCCGATTCCTCTTTCTTCAACTTTGTCAAGAGATGTTGATCTTCGAAACTCCCAATAACATCAGATCCAGACACTTATCTCTGCCATGGAGTCTGTCTTCCAGAGAACCTAGCTTGTGATAGAATGAACAAAGAAATTGAGTATAAACAAAGCAGATTAATTTATTTTGTACTGCTTTAACAGAATAATCCAGGCTGGTTTCTAAAAAAAAAAAAAAGTGGTGTACATAGTTCATGACCTTAGAGATACAAAAGGATGGCATTAATGTGTACTTTTCTTTAATGAATGTCTCATGGTAGTTAACAATATGACAGAGTAGCAATCTGAAAAATGGATATTTCATCTAATGCCATCCCCGTTGAGTCGTGGGAGCCTCTACATTAGCTGAAATACCCAACAAAGGGGAGAGAGAACCTGTAGAGACCATATGCAGAGGTTAGGCATGGTTCCTGTTTGAGGGACGGGGCCGCTCGCCCATCTCAGAAGTTTTAACCCAGAATTTCTCCTGTCTAAAGGAAATACAGGAACAAAAAGACTGAAGGAAAGGCCATACAGAGACTGCCCCACCTGGGGATCCATCCCATATGCAATCACCAAACCCAGACACTATTGCTGATGCCAAAAAGCTCTTGCTGACAGCAGCTTGAGAGGCTCCTGAGAGACTCTGCCAGAGCCTGACCAGCACAGATGCAGATGCTCTCAGCCAACCATCTTACTGAGCATGGCCACCCCAATGCAGGAGTTAGAGGAAGGACTGAAGGAGTTGAAGGGGGCTGCAACTCCATAAGAAGAAAAACAATATCAACCAATCAGAGCCCCCCCAGAGCTCCCAAGGACTAAACCACCAACCAAAGAGTACACGTCAAGGGATCCATGGCTCCAGCTGCATATGCAGCAGAGGATGGCCTTATCTGGCATCAGTGGGAAGGGAGGCCCTTGGTCTTGTGGAGGCTCAATGTCCCAGTGTAGGTTAATGCCAGAGTGGAGAGAGGGGAGTGGGGGAGTGGGTGGGTGTGTGGGGAGCACCATCACAGAAGCAGGTGGGAGTAGAGTAGGAGGCTTGCAGAGGGGAAACCAGGAAGGGAGACAACATTTGAAATGTAAATAAATAAAACAACCAATAAAAAATGGATACATATAGAAATCAAGCACAGACGAGATCTTGCTTTGAAACAACCCACTCTCAAGAGAACCCATGTTCTCCATGAGACCAGCATCAATCTCTTATAAGGTAAAAACCTCCTGTTGACCTAGTTACCTTTTTGCTGGGTCCCTCACCTTACAGTTTCTACCACCATGACACCACCACACGGAGACCAAAACTCTACATGTAAACCAACAGGAAACATGCTCAAAACACATTTAGAACACAGAAGGTGAGCCTTTGAGACACAATTGCACTGTCACTGGTGACATGGAGTACAACTGATGGACACTCATCACTGGTTGACAAAGTACGTATGCCAGAGGACAGGAGTATGCCAACAACATGATGATTCTGTAGAAATGGCTCAGAGGATAAAGTGCTTGCTCGTCAAACATGAAGTCCTGAGTTTGGATCCCTAGCTCCCATGTAAAAGCTGAACAAGGCAGCCGGCATCTGTGACTCCAGCTCTTATAGGCGAAGACAATTAGATCTTGGGGACTCACTGGCAAGCCATTCTAGCTAAAATGCTGTGTTCCATGTCCAATGAGGAACCCTTTATCAAGAAAATACAGTAAAAAAGAGATAAACAGAGATATCCAAGTCACTCCCCAGGCCTCCATACTGATGTGTGGGTAAATATACACAGATACATATTACACACACACATACCACAACATACCCCACATACCACATGACAACCACACACACGGAGACCATGTACATCGCACTCAGACACACACACCACACCACACATACATGCACACCACACACACACACCATACACATGCCATACACACACACCACACACTCACACACCACACACACACACAATACACAACACACACATACAACGTACACACCACAGGGAAACGTAGCACCTGAAAGACAATATAGTTGAGTGCCCACTGCTAAGCTTGATAGAATAATGTAGAAGAATGTACACTAGAGGACAGGAATATGCCAACAACATGATGATTCTACGAAGATGGCTCAGTGGATAAAGTGCTTGCTCTTCAAACATGAAGACCCGAGTCTGGATACTTAGCACCCATGTAAAAGCTGAACAAGGCAGCCGGCATCTGTGACCCCATAATGTAGACGAGCGGAAGCTAAATGGTATAAGTCTGAAATTTAACTGTAGCCAAGGGTGGTGATCAGAAGTTCAAGGACAAAGTGGGCTATACGGCAAAATAATAATAATAATAATAAAATAAACAAACAAAGGGCTTCAGTGTTGAGGAGACAGCTCAGTGGTAGAGGCCTACCTAGTACTCAAAGTACTGTGTTTGAGCCGCAACACTGCAAATAACAATAAAGTGGGCTAAGAGGGAAAGCAGACAATTCCCAAAGTAGCATAGAAA
Source organism: Grammomys surdaster (assembly GCF_004785775.1). Lineage (NCBI taxonomy): Eukaryota > Metazoa > Chordata > Mammalia > Rodentia > Muridae > Grammomys > Grammomys surdaster. The sequence continues at coordinate 5,319,765 of NW_021621692.1, forward strand.
GAGGCTCCGACCGCATCAAAAGTATGTAGCAGAGCAAAAGACTGAGGCAAGGGAGTTAAATTGCTAATCAAGTCAGGATGACTGTCAAGGTCAGAGCCTTGCTTAGAAAGAATGGAGCTTCCATTTGTAATATGGAGATATCGGGACTGAATATACTCATAAATTCTGTGTCCTCAACTTCCCTGGATGTTTTTGAACCTCCAAAAGAAACTTAAAGATAATGGCATGTGAAAGTCTGACAAACCCGAAAGATTATCATCGTCATCAGAACCATGATTGCATTATCTAACTTCTGAGCTCCTACACTTTGCTTGGCAGAGAAATGCTGAGACCAACCTTCAGACCACTGGGAAAAAGACCGTCAAAGATTTACTGATGTGATTGTTCCCTAGACCATATATGTGAATAATAAATAATGCATATATATATATATATATATATATATATATATATATACATTATGTGTTTATTTAACCATGCACAATGCAACCATTTACAACTGTAAACCAATCTCATCCCATAGGTTGCTCATGGAGAACAGACTCTAGTAGTGCTGTACAAATTCAATTCTTTTCAACCTGATGGTGGGGACTTGCTGTGGATAGCCCTGGTCTTGTATTTTGACACTAATTCCCCTTTCCTGTGAAGGGCTGCAGAGGAGGTGAGAGTCACTACAAAGGTGATTTCTAGTGAAACTTCTGCTCATCTTAATTTGTAAAATAAAGGCTGGAGCCAGTGATTGGGCAGAGGAAGGGGAGGTGGAGAAATAAAAGTTGGTGGGAAGAGAGCAGAGGGGAAGACAACTGGAGGAAGACAATGGAGGAGGAAGACTATGAAGACGACAACTGGGAAGAGAAGAGAGAGAGGACACTGAGGAGAAGAGAGGAGAGAGAAGACAATGGAGGACGACGGAGGAGGACGACTGGGAAGCAGGAGGTAGAAGGACAAACGCAGGGTCTGGAAAACCCTCAAGTTATAAGGGTCTCATAGCTGGGGAACAGAGTAGTGTAGGGGTATCTGCCCAGTCTAGACTTACAGAATATACTCATCGTTACTGAGTTGTGTTTTCATTGACTGGTCCTATTAAGGTTGGAGATTTAAATATCACCCACTACAGGGACTAACTTCTACTTTCCCCTTCACAGTGAAGTATGTCTTCTGATTATCTTATCCAGTCTTCTTTGTATTTTCCACTTTGACATGATAGTCTCTCTCTCCCCCTTTCTCCCCCCTCCCCACTCTCCCATCTCTCCTTCCCTCCTTTCCTCCCTCCCTCCTCTTCTCCATCAAATTCAATTTGTGCCTGCCCAGCCATTCTTGGGTGTGGGGCCAGCCTCCAGAGCTGGTTGATCTGCCACAGTCTCCCTCTCTCAGCAGCTATCAAAGCATCAACAACTCCTCAGCCAGGAGTGAGACATCATGCTCACCACCCCGCTTGTCTGATTCGAGCTTGCACAGGACATGAACATGCTGTCACAGCCTCTGTGAGTTCACGCATGCAACAGCTTCATTGTGTCTGGGAACCGAAAAAGGTTTTGTTTTTATACTGAAGCATTTTCTTCTGAAATATTCCAACTAGGAAAAAAAACTTTCAAACACTTCTCTCCCTGTACCTCAATAAAATAATTATAATCTAGGTGCAATAATTGGAGTATTTAGTGTCCTGGCCATTTTAATGGGATCTAAGATCAGAGAGAACATAATGTGGCCTGTTTTAGAATTTAGAATACTGTCATCAGAAAACGTTTTCTTTTACATAACCTAAGATACGTCATGCTATAAAATTTACTACAGCACACTTGCTGTTTCATGCTGTCCGTCCCAATGCCTACGATTGAGCTGAAATGAATCAGTTTTCCCTTGACACTTTTGTACAAACCAGGCACAGTTATTTGCATGTGCTTTCCTCCCAATTGGGCTGTGACCGTTATATGTACTTGTCACAGTTCGACCTCCAGAATCAAGTATATTACCTTTCCCTTAGTAAACTTTCTACAGATGTGGCCTAAGTGGAGTTGTTAAAGTTTGTATAGGGGGTCAGTTTTGCTCTGTTTTCTCAGAAGACTACAGAAGAATCAAAGTGTCTTTTTAGTGAAGCCCAAGGTTCAAGTGGGATACAGAAAATTCATGTATAATTGCTACGTTTCTTAAACATTAAAAATGGCTATCAACACCCATTTCTTAATGGCTACTTAATCCTTGAGAAGGGTGCCAAGATCTTTCAGGGAGGAAAGAATAATACTCCAATGGGCAATGCTGGGACAACTGGAGCCTTAAATGCAAAAGGGGTGGGGGGGGCAGTGGTTATACCTCTACCTCATGCCGTATACAAAGCTTGATTCAAAATAGATTAATGTTCCAAATATAAGAGCTGCAACCATAAAGAAAGATTAATGTCCTGAATATAGAAGAGCTGTGGTCATAAATACAAGGGCTGTGCTTTCCAAGATTGCTCAGTTAGGACCCTGAGTCTCATTTACAAAGCTAGTTAAAGGGACAGAAAATATGCAAGTACATGACAGGCCTATAAATGTTAGCTTTTAGATGGGCATTTGTAATGCCCGAATCTAAAGCCAAGCAAGAAAGATAAGGACTTGAACTTCCCGAAGAGTCATCACCAGAATATTGTGTAAATGTCTGTCATTTAGAGGAGACCTCTGCAGTGAGCTTTCTGCTTCCTCGGCAGTAGAGGCTCCTGGGATGCCTCTCCTAAAGACACTCCTCAAAAGTATGTGGCTAAACTAAGTTAGAAAGAAAAGTACCTAGGCTAGATGAGTGTTTCCTGTTTAATATAGCCTTTGGGGGTTTTTCTTTTCTTCTTGACAGGAGTTCATAGCCTTGTAGACGAAAGCGCAAGACACCCATGTTTACATTCTGTAAAGACTTCCTCACCTGAGATTGAATCTCATTTCCTGTTGTCACTCTTAGGACATTAGTATGATGAAGTCTTTTGTACCTAAAGAAATTATGTGGCATCTTTATCATTTATCTAAAGATCCAGGAAAGGAAGGTTGTGAAGTTATGAAACAGGTTAGAGACTAGAGTCTCTAAGAACAGCTCCTTGGTGATGTGATTTCGGAGATCTTACTCATTGGATTCCCCTGTTTCATCATCTGTGAAGTGGGAGTGGCTTTGCTTCCCCACAGGGTGGGTATGTCCCATGCTGAGAAGTCTATATAAGACCTTGTTGGCTGTCACAGAAGCCATTCAAACACTGGCCCAGGACTGGATGACTAACTCTGTCAGTGTAGTACTTGCCTTATACACATGAGGACTGGAGTTCAATCCCTAGAATCCAGGTAAAATCCCAAGCAAGTGGCTCACACTTGCAGCCTTACCACCAGGAAGTAGAAACTGATATATTCCTAGGCTTTGCTGTCTAGCCAGTCTAGCTTAACCTTTGAGTTCCAGGCCATATGAGACCTTAGGCAAAAAAGTAATGATAGTTTCCAAAGAACAATACCAGAGTCTGTACTCTGGCCTCCAGCTGTGTATGTATACAGATGTACATATACCTGCACATATATGTACACAGGAACAAATATATACACAGAGTCCCTAATCTAAAGGCAATAGCCCTGAAAAATCTTCATTGAAATTGACACTGGCTCACCATCTCTCCAGTTGGTTGATTGCTGGTACTTGCTCCCCGAGTCTTACCTTTTCCTCTGCCTAGTGTACAATGCTTTTGAGAAATAGCACATGAAATAAAGCATGCAAACAGGGTTACACACCAAGCACTCAGTTCATAATAGTAGTCCTTTCCTTTGAAGGCATCTGGGTGGCCTTAAGCATAGCTCCAAAGGAAGACCATCTATTAGCTCCACTGTCTGTCACACATACTCAACACCATCTGAACATCATGTTTAGCAAGTATAAGGTCCATTTAACTCATGTAACTAAGTTGAGATCTAAATGATGGAATTAACTTTAGACACAAAGAGAAAAAGAAAGAAGAAAGGAGAAGAATGCGGAAAGAGAGGATGGAGGTGGAAAAAAAAAAAAGCTGGGCATCAGATGCTAACACCAGGATTTCAGGTCCTAAACTTTATGTTGGCATTCAAATGTGGTAGGAAAAGGACATTCTACTGCAATGTTCATAGTAGCTTGTCTGGTCCCCAGTCAAGGAGTCAGTTAGAAAACATACATTCAAGAACAAAGACTTGCTCATTATCATTTATGCAAAATAACTTTGTGATCTAAACATTAGCAATAAGAGATGAACTTTGAAGAACAATTAGCTGCAGAACAGCAACAACACAAAGACAAATTTCTCTACAAATACTGAAAATGTTCAAAAAGATTTACAAAAAAAAACATTTTAAAACATATTCATTCCTTTAGGGGAGAAATGCAGACAGGATAGATGCTGGAAAAGAATTACGGACACAGAATTTTTGAGCTTGATCTGCTTTTCATATTTGATATCTCTTGCTGATGAAGATCGTTGCTCTAAGGATGAATGCAATGAGATTCCCCTTCTCTTGATCCATCTGAACCAAAAGAAGAACCTATTTTCAATACACAAAGCCCAGATCTTTCCTTTGACCTCATGACTTGAGGCAGGTCATGTAATATGAAAGACATACTTTAACTAAACTCATTGTTTCTTGTGATCAGAAAATCCACATTATAGCAGGTTGACCTATATTTTATAAACTTATCCAAAATGCTCCCCGAGATGGAGACAGGGAGGCTGTAGAAACAAAGGTAGTATCGCACTTCATCTGTCTCTCGTTCAGAAAGGAAGGGGTGAATTGAGCACTAAATTCACACTGGATCAACCATGCTAGATAGCAGCTGAGCAGGGATTTAAAGGTGAGCAATTCAGCCAAGAGGTAAATCTCAAGGCTTACTTCCCAGACTGATAAAAGCATCAGAATCTAATCTATGTAGATTCCCAAGGAACATAGAGTCTTTGTCTCTGGAGCATTTCCAATACAACAAGGGGAGTTAAACAATATGGTAGCCATGGAGAGCATTCAAAGAACCAGGGGCTCCAGTATAAGAGCTCTTTTTTCCAAAGGTGCCTGATCATTTGTCCAATTTCTTTTTCAATACTTACATATAATATGCTAGCCATGTGTGTATGCAGGTGCACCAGCTACAACTCCAGACCAAGACAACCACGCCTACTGCACAACCCTGAGGAACAGCTAATACAAACTGGCTTTATCAGCAGCACAAGTACCATGGAAGGGTTTAAATTTTTCCCATTATTTTCCCCAATGATAAATAACTCTTGGGAGGATTTTCAAATATTCAACATATATTCTTCCTCTAATTTCCATGGAGGCTGCTTTTCTGGAATAATTATGGATGATTAGAACAAAGAACCACAATTATGTACAAGGTAGAATTAGCATCTAGGCTCAGATAATCATTAACAGTTTTCAAGTGTTCAATTAAATACTTGTACTGTAACATGGGACTCCAGGCAACTTTTTTTTTAAACCGTGAAGTTCCGAGCTCAACAATATTGTAGAACAAACATCGTCTACCATCGTGCACTCAAGGCCTCTCAGATTGTAACCACAAGAATGTGCACAGCAGCCATTTCCAACTGCTTCAGGAGGTAGTTATAGCTGAGGTGAAAGGCATCAGCCTGGGAGATCTAATAATACCGAGCTATTGAGTGATGAAGACAAGGTATGGCAGAAATGGAGTTTGGGGCCCCTGGCTATTGTTAGAGTAGAGAGAACATACAAGGGCAAAATGAAAGGTGAAAAGGGTTGTGTTGAAAATGTGGCTCGTGTCTGAACAGACCACACCAGGCCAATACAATTCCATATGAGAGAGGTTTATTGTGGGGTAAAGGGGCAAAAGGGGGAGACGGAGACAATGGAAGAAAAGAGAGAAAAGAGAGCAAAGGTCAAGAGGGCCTGCCTTTTATTTAGGCTGTGACATAACCACTTGCAGTAAGGGTGAGAGATGAGCCAGGTGGACGCTGGGAATGTATGGTGATTGCCATGGCAACTGATGCACGGGTCTCTGTTGCCTATGGGTGATGTCATAGTCATCGCTGGATTCAGAAGTGACTTGCAACCATAAAGCTATTCCAACAAAAACTGCCACATTTCACTAGCACAACCCTCTGATAGATATATCCAATCGAAATTTCATATTCTCTCATGTTACACCATCCACTGAGGCCGAGTAGTACAATGCTAATAACATGAATATTTTAGATCAGTGGAGAGTCAATTTTCCCCAAGTGGTTTATGTCACATTTCACAGAATTAAAAGACATGTTGTTATATAGTTTATTAATGTTTATATTGATTTTAGAATTTTAGAGAGCATCATGCAGCCAATGTAATTAATGTAGCTTGTGAATACACACAAAAGCAGGCTGAGACTTTGGAAAGTTCAGCAATTTTCAGAAGTTCCCATGATAGCAACTTCTGTCAAGTCTTAGTTCAATGTCCATCTACTTTTCGTTCTCTGTCTTGGGGATAACCTAACTAAAGGAGCTTAGACAAGTCAAGTATTTCAATCTGCAACTCAGAATGAAGGGCGTACCATGGAAAGTCATGCTACTCAGATCCATTCCAAGTATTAAAAAGCAAGTACCTGCCATTCCTTCCTAGCTCAAAGAGAAGTCCCTGCCAGGAACTCCCTATGAAGAGTATCCATATCTGTTCTTAGACAGAGCCCATGTGAAAAAAGAAGAGAAATAGAATTGTAAGCAGTTTCATAAATTCTTGTTATTGAACCAGGTCCAGAATATCATGAAGGAATACATAGGTTTGAAGCATGGCATGACCAGAATTAAATACTAGCACCACAATATGCATATGGATGGGAACACTATGCATAAATTGCACCAGGAGGGAGACTCACATATGGCAACCACCCCAGCCCACACATAAGAAGTCCATGTTAATATTCTGAGAGAGGTCATGGACTGGTGCAGTGTGCTGGCATCTGGCTGCTTCTGGCAAGATGGTCTGTATGCTTTCAACAGATCTCCTTTAATTAGTAGCAGGTCATCCCAAATGAGGGCAGCTTGAGTAGGAATGGTTATTTGAACTACCCACCTCATGCCTGGCTCCTAGAACTTTTGGCTTATTATCAGAAGTGTCACAGTCATAGTCACTGCCAATGAGTCTGAAGTCATCTGATGGCAGCCACTTGAAGTACAATCATCACCAAAGGGCAGACTCTTTGGGGACCTGAGTAGAGACAACATAGTGAACACTGAGAGATGGGTGAGGTCCCAGGAGAAGAATGCAGGCAAGAAACACAGCAGGGAAGCATTCCTGAATCAGAGCCTTCTGCTCAGAGAGCAATTGTTGCTGCTCATTCTTTTTGAGCTCAACAAATGAAGGTCTTTCAACATTGGGAAGAGATACAAACTAGAGAGTGGAACTTAAGACTTGTTTCCTAAACCATGAGTGAAATGGCAAAGGAAAATGCTGTAGGTCACTGTAAGGAGCCGAGCTGCTGAAGGATCACAAGTTCCCTTGACCAGACACAAACAATCAGGCTTCTGTTTCACATCTGAAGAGAACATTACTTACTGTGTTCAAAGTGGAGTGCAACTGCCATCTGAAGCAAGCATTCTGTTACTAGATCCTAACAGGCCTGAGAAGACTTGGGCCTTGAGGAGACTCAGCCAAGAAACCTTTAAAAATCACAAAATAGAATGCAAACTAGTCCTGAAACACCTGACCTTGAACTCAGGTCTTTTGAGAACTAGACATAGTACATGTCATTAAAGATAGGCTAATGGTGAGAAAGGACCAGAGCTCAATTCTTCTGTCCCTGGTAAAAGCATGGAATATTTGTGGGTGGGTGAATATTTAACCAACTTCCTGTTAGCTTTCTCAGTGATGACCTTAGAGTTTCTGTTTTGATGTTTAGTGGTCATGGGGATCAAACTCAATCAACTTAGGAATCTTCATGGTGTAAAGAAATGAAAAGGGAGTGTGATGATTCTTGCTTACATCTTCAGAACATGAAGCTGATGACTTAACCCATTCACCTGGCCTCTCAATGACTTGCTTCCACAGACTCACATTCACTCTGATGATGTTTATAAGTCTTAAGAGATGGGGAAGAGGTTGAGTAAAGGACTTAGTTGATAAAAGGATTTTCATGGGTACTGAGAGTACTGAGTTTGACTCTTTGAAACCATGCCAAATACTGAGTGTGGTGAGGCATGCTTGTAATTCCAGAACTGGGGAAATGGAAACACAGGGATCCTCCAGAGGAGGAGTCTAATCAGTAAGCTTCAGGCCAGTGACTTTGTCTCAAAAAGAGAAGTGGATGGAACTGAGGAACATCTCTTGAAGTCAACGTATGACATCCACATGTGAGTACACATAAACAATCGAGTAAGTAAGCACTTATGTGTGCACACACACGTGTGTGCAGAGGAATAAAGGGACAGATGGAGGGAGGGGAGAAGGGAGAGAGAGAGAGAGAGAGAGAGAGAGAGAGAGAGAGAGAGAGAGAGAGCCTTGTGATGGAGCCAGCAATAGTAATCTCATATAGTCAACTCCTCCAGGCAAAGAAGTCAGCAAGACGCAGATGCTTGACCTAGGTGAAGACATTCCTTCTGGCAATGCAACCAAGAAGAGCCACAGGGTCAGGGAAGGTGGGAACTTGAGAACCTAGGGTCCCCATGCATTTTCTCTTTTGTAGTAATCAAGTGTAAAGTTGATTCCTTGTGTTAACACCCTTCAAAGCTCTGAAACCACAAAACCAGGCTCATTCCTAGGGTGTTTTAGGGTGCCTGGAGCTGGCCTTGAGCATTTCACTGACACTCCACAGCAACCTCCAGGAGCAGGTACCATTTTTATCCCCTTTACAAGTCAGGAAACATGGGCTTAAAGGTTAAGGAATTTGCCAAATCTGCCCTGCTGGTAAGTACTAGAGAGTCCACACCAAAGGCAAATAACAACCACAGGGGAGTTAAATGGCTCCTGCTATTGTTTGAACTCCCACCCTATACTCAGGAATAAGAATCCCAGCAGACACAGGTTTAGGTATGTTCTTCATAAGCAAGGCAGGGGACATTAAGAGATGAAACATGGAAAACCCTGTTTCTTCCCCCTGATGCCCCTGAAGCTGCTCAAACCTCAATTGGGAGAAGCCCGAGGTCTGGGCTGGCCCCTGGGCGGATATTTCCATCCATTCTGAGTGCTGAGAAGCCTTCAGTATTCCTCTCCCAGTGTGGTTAGAGGTGGAGGAGAGTCTGGGCCTCAGTGCCAGGGACCACACCTCTTTGTCAGAAACATGCAATTAAACAAGAAATAAAAGTGGGGAGCAGACAGCGAAGATTTTGCCGCCCACCCCTCAGTTCTCTTGAGCACTCATTCTTGCATGTGCACACACACATGAGGCAGGCAGATGTCTTTCCCTGGGGTCTACAAGCTTCTGGTGATACATTTTCCACCTGGTACCATTCTGCACTAAACACTCCTCAAACCCAACCTGAGCCTCGGACCGTCGGCAGGGATATTTTTAAAGCCGTGACACAGAGAAGTGTGACACGCTTGGTTTTCTCAGTGGGTGGGTAGAGGGCTATTTCGTGTTGTTCTTGTCACTGAGCCCAACATTACAAGTGTGCCCTTCATTACTACAGTGAGAAGCTTCTGCAGCCCGACCCAGCACAGCGTGTTCCCGAAAATGGGAAAGTAACCTGGACAGTGTGCTAAAGAGGGAGTGGAGGCCTCTGGGGACAGGACCTGCCCTGCTAGACACTCCTTTGCACCTTAGGTTCCTGGCCACAGTGTATAAAATGTCCCAATGGCTGCTGCTTAATCCCCTGTGTTAATCAATCACTGCAACTGAAAAATGGCTAGCTTCTCAGTTATTGATACCTCGATCATTCTGTGAATGGTTAATGATATTTTCTTCTTTTTCATGGGGGAGGGGGAGTGTCTACACATCATGCTGAACATTTATGGGGCATTAGAACTAAATATCTGTCTCACCATTTACATGGAGAGATGTTAGTCAAAGGCCTTCATTGTTTCCTTGGGAAGAGGTGGGAGACAGTGGGTACACCTGCCTTGGGCACAGGCAATAAAAAGGTGAACTGAAGGTTGAGAATTTAAAAGCAATTAAGGAAATAATTAAGAGTGGGCCTGCTTTTCTCTTGGCACCTTGCACTGGTGAGTCTAAATAATATTAGCAGTAAAAAGATTTCTTCCCCTTTAAGAAAACCACCCCCATCTCTCCCCACTCTGCCCCCAAGAGTTGCTTGGGAGGAGGGAGTTTGTAAGTCAAGATTTGGAAAATCAGGGTCAACTTCATCTTATTTTCTACTAATTGAATGCAGCACTTGATTTTTTTATAGCAATGTGATTTCCCCCATTTATCGTACCAGAAATAGAAACGTTAGTCCCTTCTGATCAATGAGGAGTGAGCCGTCCCTGTAGTGAACTCAAATGCTTGAACGGATCTTGAGGACGAAGGCATATCCCCATGCCTCGAAAGAATAAGGACCTGGATTTGGTTCACAGAATACACGTTAAGAAACAGGTAGCTAGACACGGTGGTGTGTACTTACACTGAGAAAGTAGAGGCAAGTGGGTGCCTGGGGCTTAATAGTTAGCCTACTAGGTAGTGCTCGACAAGTAAGAGTCCATGTGTGTATCAAAAAATAAAAGGCAGGTTGTGTCTGAACAATGACACCTGCAGCAGTCTTCTGACTTCCACACACATGAATGTATGAACATGAAAACTCCACATACACACACAGAGTAGACACATAGACATAGGCACCCATATGTATACATAAATGCATACAAATGTACACACATACACATAAGTGCACACATAAGCGCACATACACACAAATGCATATATGCACACTCAAGTACATATATACAGTACACACACAAGCATACATGTGTACACATGAACACATGTACACATAAATGCATACACATATACACACACACACATACAAGTGCACATATGTACATATATACAAGTACACACACACAAACACAAAAAGAAAGTGGCTCTCAGGAAGAAGGTACCTGGCTTTGTGCTCCCTCTGATTTTCTCAGAGCTAGTTCCTTTACAGAAGACTCAGGGTTGCCTCTTACATAGCCTAGAGTTGGCTGGGGCTCACTATATCTCCCTACTTCTTTAGGGTCTGGACTAAGCCTTGGCCATTTCTAGATTACAACAAAGGTCTACAGGTCACAACTCAATCACCAAATTCAGCCCAGTGTCTGTTAGAAAGAGGTGTTAAAACATTGACATGCTATCCAAAGATGATTTGACTTTGATGGCAGAATCCAGTCTTTGTGACAGACTATGGGCCTTAAAAAGTCTAAACAATTTATTATCTGAACCTTTATAGGAAAGGGTTGCCAGACACAACACTAGAATATCTGCATGGTCCTTGGCTGAGTGTATTGTTTCTTCTCTTCATCTCTTACAATTCACTTTCTACCAGGTAGGCAGCTTTGTTCTTCAAATACGAGACATACCATGACAAAATATGATCAACTCAAAACTGCCCATTAGCAACCATTACAATAAGAATAAAACACAACCTTCATTCCCTGGGCCAAGAAGATCGCACCATCTGGCCTCTGATTCCTCTCATAACCCCTTGACATAGAGAAGCATGAACTCCCAGATTTATACAATGAAGTTCCAATGCCCAGTGTGTCTGTATACAGGAATAGTTCTGAGGAAGGCAGTAAAGATTAAATGAAGCTGTGATGATGGGGTCTTCATCCAACAGGCATCTTAGATGTCTAAGAAGAAGAGAAAGGTAGAAACCTGCCTTTCTCTTGCATACACTAGGGAATAGCTAACAAAACAGGACTGTATCTTGATCTCAAATTCCAGAATGGGGATGAAATGAATACCATTGTTCAAACCACCCTGTCACAGGATTTGTTGCAGAAGCTTTATATAAAACCCTCTCTGTCTCTGGTACTCTGACCTTGTGGGCCTGGAGCACAGCATGTTTCTGGTTGCCTGATGCTTGCTGTTTGTTCTCAGGGAGTGTTCACCTTCTGGATCCTGCTGGAGCTATGACTCCCAATAATTCAAGAAACACCACAATGACTAATTATTGTGAATTTGGGTATGTTTAGAATCTCCTAGGAGAGGTCCTTTGGGGAGTATCCATCTGTGATGGTGTTTCTAGAGAGGTTTAACTGAATTCGAGTTGCAGCATCATGTGGGTTAGGATTCCAGACTGGATATAAAAAGGAAAAGGAGAAAGGTAACTGGGGCATCAGAACTCATTTCTGTTTCCCAATCATAGACGCAAGTATGCCAGCTGACCATGCTCCTTCACCAGGCCTTCCTACCAGAATGAACTGCATTCCTTCAAACCATGAGTCAGAGTAAACCCTTTCTCCTTTAAGTTGTTTTAATCTGATATTCTGTTACCTCAACAAGAAAGGTAAAATGACAGAGGACTTTGGTTCAATGTCATTTTCTTGGACTCTATCATTGGCCATGATTTTAAAATAACACGTTCAACCATATCCCTCTTGGTACATGCTATCCACAAGAACCGATGGTTTAGGGTTTGGTTCTATATTATCCCATTGTTTCTGATAATATACTGTATAGAATACTCCATTTTGATGACTGATTTTCCTGTGTTATAAATAAAAAAAAAAGAAGAGTCAATAGTATTTCATAGGCACAAGGCCCAGACAGGTATGGAATGGTCATGTTGAATACTGGGATGAGAAAACCTGTGGTATACACATAAGTGTTCGAGGGAGCAGAGAGAGAGAGAGTCATGAATTCCATTTTTATCAGATATCCAGGTGGAGATATCTCATAGTCAATTAGACATACAAGTTTGGAATTCATGGGAGAGATTGGGGTTAAAGATAAAAAATTGTGAGTCACCCAGATTTAGATGATATTTAAAGCCACGATCCATAGCAAGGTTTGTTAAGTAAGAAATTCAGATATGGAAAAGAAAAGCCCCAAGAGCTCTGAGATGCACAAATATTTACAGGCTGAGGAATGAAGTGGATCAAAGGAAAAGAGAGAAACGGATCTATCAAGGGGACAGGAAGATTGTCATTCCTAATGCTGAAGAAGGCCCAGATGAGCAATGGCTGTCCTGGGCCTGAGGCAGGAGAAGAGTAAGGGAGACAGGAACTTTGTGAGGCAGGATGAAGAAGGACTAAGGTGAAGGGGGGAGGCAGAGCTAAAGGCAACAATTTCAAAGAGTTCTGTTAACATGGCAGAAAGAAAAACATTGTAGCTGGAGGAAGCTAAGAGGAAGGGGACAGGGATCCAGAAGGGAAGGGAGTCCAGTGCACTGTGGATGGTAAGTACCAAGTGGATGGTAAGGACACTAGACTGCAAAGATGGTGTCACAATCAAAATTGCTCACTGATGAGGTGGATGAGGTGACATGTTTACAATGGCTATAGATGGAATAGTACCCTTTGCTGAGACCTTGGTACTGACTGCAGGGAGAGCAGAAGACACGGGGCTAGAAGAGGTAACAAGGTGACTCACTTTTAGGTGGCTGCCCGCTTGTTTTCTCAGTGAGTACAAGGTGAGGTCATCAACTGAGAGTGAGGGGGTGGATGTCAGAAGAGGCAATGTCACACAGTGGCCTGGGATGGAAGGACTGAGTTGAGTAGGGAAGTGTAGAAAGACTACCAGAGATTGCCAAGGGCCCTTGGGAGGTCCATAGTAAAACATCGAGGCATGACCATGCAGTCATGCTCCTTGTCTTTCTCCAACTGGCCTCAGAAACACTGGTCCAGGATTATGGGAGGAACATGTCTATGCTGAAACAGGGAGGAGATGTTCAGATCTGTACACTGGAAGAAACGGTGACGGCTGTGTGCTTATGCCATGATTGTGATGTCAGAGAAGATAAAAAAGACATAGAAGAATGGGGGAAATCAACCCAGAGGCCAATGTGCCCAAGGACTAGGAAGAGAGGAGTTCTCTGAGGTCAGGCTCATAGAGGTATTTGTCTAGAAGATGGTAAATGGTTAGTGTAGAGTGGCATCCTCTACAGGAGATTTGAGACGCCAGCAAGGAGACCCACAGTAACTGCCCAGAGCTGTGAGAGAAACAGGATGTTAAAGGGAAGACAAGAGCATCCTTAGAAGAGAAAACAAAAAAAGAGAAGTGGAGAGGTGGAGAGAGAGAGAGACATCTGCTAAGATTTTTGGCATATTTTTAATGATAATAATCATGGTGCCATGGTGTGAGCAAAGCAGTCAAGTGGGAGAGAGTGAGAGCTGGTGGGTCGGTGGCCATGGGGAGAGCAGTTAGTGCACATGGTCTAATGCCATGAGCATCAAAGAATTTCAAGAAGGTAGAAGGATTGGTGAGATGCCCTGCTGGTAGAATATGGAGCTAGAAAGATGCACAGCCGCCTTGTAGAGATGCTGCAGAAGACTAAAGGAAACCCAAGGGCTTCAGAGATGACCCTCGGGGCACAATGAACATCTGAGCCTGCCATCCTCAGGAAGTATGAGGACATGGCTCATTTCGGTATAGGCATAGTAGGTGAGTTTTAAAAGACCACTTAGTGGGCAGTTTGTTAGATTGGGTGATATACAGAGTTGTAAGATGAGAAAAGTCTATGCTTCTTTCATCCAGAACAAAGTATACCAATCTATATAGCTATGAGAACAGAAGTATACAGTGTCATGGTTCTGGAGGTCATATGCATGTGACATGGGTGTCAGCTGTGCCACATAACCTCTGTGACCCACAGGGAAAGAGTCTCTTTGTCAGTTCCAGCTTCTACGGCCCCAGTTGGCTTGTGGCTCTGTCACTACAGTCTCCACAGGATATTGTACGGTCTGTCCCTCAAACAGTCTTTACTCTGTGCCTGGCTGTCTCAGAGTCCAAATTTCTCCTTTTTAATAAGGACACCACTCATGTTGGATGAGGGCCCACCCTGATGACCTCATCTTTACTTGATTAAATCTGTGTGCCTGCTCACTTGAGCTGTTACAATAAAAACACTATAAAACTGGTCACTTACAAGCAACAGACATTTGTGTCTTACAGTTCTAGGGGCTGGGAAATTTAAGATCAAAGCACCAACAGGTTTGGGAGCTGGCAAAGGCACCCTTCCTGATAGACAGGTACCTTCTAATGATGTCTTCATGGGGAAGGGAAACAACCTTCTCTCCTGCCCCCAAAACTTCTAGTCCCATCCATAAGAGTTCTACCCTTGTGGCTTAATTTCTTAAGGAAATTACATGAGGGATCAGACATAGCCTCTCCTGACAGCATAAAACTTCACAAAACAAAAGGACTGCCTACCTCCATTCATCCACCACTCACTCCCTGGTATATAGAACCATATTTGGTATCATATATGATCACAATAATCTGTAACTATTGTAGTCTTAATGTTCTAGGCTTCTCAGGCTTAAGGTGTTAGCATATCTCTTGGGGGTAGCACAATTCAACGTATGGAAAAGTCAGGCTGACATCCCATGGTCCTCTGCCATTCATACACAATGGAGTGAATTTTGGGGTTTTCTTGTGTGGGCAATCAGTTTGTGTCCTGGGATTGTTGTTTAAGTAGGTGAGCTAAAAGAGAGACGTCATGGCAAGGAGGGGTGGTCCCACAAGAATATATTGGACACAATATATCCTTGCAGTATGAGAAGTGAGCCTGCTTTGTAGATTGCCATAGGTAGGGTGTAGCTAAGTAGTCAGTAAGTCTTTCTGTTACTGGATCACTAGTTAACTATACTCAAGTTGCACTGTTCTAACTTTAAAAAAAAAATTGAAAATAAAACCTGGGTTGTTTTGTACTCAGAGGCTCTGCACACACTGTCCCACTGCTTGGAGATGTCTCTCGGAGCTTGTGACAGCTGTGTCATCTCTCTCCCAAGACAGATCCTCTCAGAGGCCTTCTGTTTAGAGAAACCTGTCATGGCCATCCCGTCTAGAGTCCTGCTCCATCCATTGCTGTTTGACTCATTATTTTCTGAAAAGGTGCCATTCTCTGCCCTGTTCACATGGTTAGCATTTGCCTCTCCCACCAGCATAAAACTTCACATACACACACACACACACACACACACACACACACAAAACCTACTGCCCTCCATTCACCCTAGAACCGTAGCTGGCACAGATAGGAATGTCAACAGTAAAAGGAGCCATCTTGGCCATATTCCTTGTCTGGCTCAATAGATGTAAGTACACTCAGAGTATACGTTGTCCATCCTTTCTTGTTCTTATCTATAAATTAAAGAGTAGGGGCCCAGGTTTAATGCTGTAGGCCTGTAATCCCAGCTACTTGGGAGACAGAGAAGGAAGAATTACAAGTTCAAAGCCTTCCTGGGTTACATACCTAGTTGGAGGCCAACCTAGGGGAAAGGCACAATGGGTAAGTAATCTCCTACAGTCACTGAATTAGATCCAATACCCAATACTGACACACACACACACCCCAAAATGTGCTTAGGTCTTATCTTTGGGATGCTTTCAAGTCTCTCAACCCCAGTCACATGACAGCCTGAAATCATGATACATCATTGGAACAATGGTGTTTGGCAAACAAGTTAATACCTCGAAACCAAGAGAAGAAAAGCCCCCATGGATTATACCCTTAAAATAGCTATTTATTGGATCTACTAACAGATGTGATTTGAACAAAGAATGATTTGACTTATGTGCCTTAAAGCCTTCTCTTCATTCTTTAAGTGGAGGCTACACTGTCAGAGCAGGGCCTGGAAAATGGTTAAGTAGTTCTTGCTGTTCTTCTAGGCGGAAGGGGGTTCGGAGCACACATAGTGTCTCAGTGTGCTTTCTATTGCTATGACAAAACACCATGACCAAAACCAAGTCGGTGCTACATGTCAGAACCCCAGTTCATCACTGAAGCCAGTCAAAGGGACTCAAGCAGGAACTGGGAGACAGGAACTGAAGCAGAGACCACGGAGGAGCGCTGCTCACTGGCTTGCTTCCCATAGTTCACTCAGCATGCTTTCTTATACAAGCCAGGATCACATGCCTAGGAGTGGCAGTTCCCACAGTGGGCTGGGCCTTCCCATATCAACCATGGATCAAGAAAACACACCACATGTATTGTTCTACAGGCATACCTACAGGCCAATCTGATGGAGGCATTTTCTCAGTTAACCCTAGCTGGTGCTGACATCAATAATTAACTGGCTCACTTGTCAAGTGCCCCTGACTGCCTGTAAATCTAATTATTTGACACCCTCTTCTGGCCTCTTATGTCACCTCTAGATATGTGCACATAAACACACACATGCATGTATGTACACACACACAGATGATAATAATAATAATAATAATAATAATAGGAAGAAGAAGAAGAAGAAGAAGAAGAAGAAGAAGAAGAAGAAGAAGA
>NW_021621692.1:5337097-5372367 GCF_004785775.1 Grammomys surdaster
GAAGAAGAAGAAGAAGAAGAAGAAGAAGAAGAAGAAGAAGAAGAAGAAGAAGGAGAGGAAGTTATTTTTTTTTTAATGTGAAGTGTGATACCAGTAAAGAAGATGGCCAGACCTACGGATAATCCTTGGAAATTTTCCATTTGGTTTCTCTTCTTGTATACTGAAAGTGTACACAGAGTTTCCCCATGGTAGAAGGGGTCTCTCCTAAGAATCAAGAAGAGTTTTATTAACTGATCTTAGTCCAGATTCTTTTTAAGATCTTGAAAGTAAGAACAAGGTTCATCTGTCAGTTTTTCCAGCATCACAAATCTAGGGGTCTGCCGTATCCCACGTCTTAAGCTATGGTGAGGAATAAGCTTTCTTAAGCTTCTTCAGCCTTTGTTATTTCTTTTTTTTTTTTCTAATTCTGTGGATTGTAAGTTCTTCTCATATTCCACCATCCTATTCTTTGTCCCAGGGCTTTAATATTTGGACAAGAAACATGAAGTAACAAAGGTCACAGTTGTTTGACCAGCCTTCCTGGGCCACATTGATATTGGTCAGCATTGTCTCTCTGTGTGTACATGTTCACATGAATATGTGCATGTGTGTGTGTGTGTGTGTGCATAGACCAGGGGGCCAGTAACAATCTGGGTTTTTCTTTTAAAGAATTTAAACAATTTGTATGGGTGGTTTACCTACATGTGTGTCTGTGAACCACACACACCTGCCTGGAGGCCTTCACAAGAGGGCATGAGATCCCAAGAAACTGGAGCCACGGATGGTTGTGAGCATCCTCGTGGGTGCTGGTAGTTCCCCTGGAAGATGAGCCAGTGCCCATGCTGAGTCATCTTTTGCAGTCCTCTACCTTATTGTTTTTGTAGCTGGGTCCACCCACAGAGTCTGCAAATGTTCAACTGGCTAGGCTGGCTGGCCAATGAACTCCAAAGATGGGCCTGTGTCAGTCCAACTGAACAGCTGGAGTTACAGTCTTGCTGTCCTAGGTGCCTGAAGTCTGCTTCTGCAGCTTGCTCTGTAAGCACTGATTGACTCTCTGAACTTGTTCCCCACCTCCAGCATTGTTAGCTTCATGATCAAAGAGTAGCCCTTCCTTTCTCCCGTACCCCCTCTGTCTATCCTGATTTCATAGACGAGCCTAGAAGAATCCTGGGCAGGTTAACACGCATGCTGGAGGGGTGTCAGGATTTTACTGAGACTGAGAGGTGGATGCCAGCAGCCTAGCAAGGCGGGAAGAGAGGCAGGAAGAATCCTGGATGCGAAGTCTGACCCCTTGTTGAAAAATGACTGGTCTAAGGCTTCACACTTGAACTCTGGGTTTTATAGTTCTATAAAAGGCAGCTGACAAAAGAGAACCCGTTTTGGGAGGGTCCAGCTGGCGGGGTCTGAGCTCAGGAGGAGCTGCCTCAGCCTTGGAAGGGGCCACAGTTGCTTTTTTCATCCGTGAGGTCAGAGCGGATGGGATTCCCACTCCTGCTGGAGCCTGGGAGAGCAGACAGCCCTAGCAGAGCCTGGCTAGTGCCAGCAGCAACTAGGCGCTGCCTTCCTGGCTCCAGAGCCGGAGCCTTTCCTCCACGGAGATTCTGTGCAATGCTTGGAAGGGAAGCTAGCCCAGCCTGTGCTGCTGTCTGCTGGGCTGGGGAGCCTGCTCGCCCCTTCTTTGGCTGCCCTGCACCCCACACCCTGCTCAGCCCACGCAGCTGCCACCCTCGAACCCCCAATTCGAGACTAGGGGAAGAGTTGCAGTGTCTGACTCACAGGCAGACACTTCCCTTACCCCTAGACAGTAGAATCGCCCCCCAAAATAAAAATGTTTTTTTGGATTCTATAGTTATTTTCCATTAAATCTCTCTTTTTTATTTTTTATTTTATTTTATTTTATTTTTTTGCTTCTGCTTACTCACTTCAGACTAGTTCACTGCGCTGGCCTCAACTGTGCAGTTTCTGTGTGGACAAAGCTCTCCAAGCCCTGGGGGTTTGGCGGGAAGCAACTTCTGCTCACTCAGCCCTGACTCAGAGGAGGTACCTTCTTCCTGGCCAGAAGTTGGCTGCCCAGCTTCAGGGAGAGGCCAGAGAGAGAGAGAGAGAGAGAGAGTGATGGAAGGGAGCCCAGGAGGGCAGAGGGAGAAGCAGGCGCCTCAGAAGGGAGGGCTTGCTTCAGGAAGGCTTGCTTAGGGGAAGATCTGAAAAGGTTTCAGAAGCCCTTGGCTCTGGCCAGCAAGCATCTCGCATCATACCGCTGATTGGCCTGCCCCCGCTCCTTCCTTCCTTCCTTCCTTCCTTCCGTTGGCCTGGCTGCGAGGCCAAGACAACAAGTCTGGAGCAAAACCCCAAAGAAATTCTGCTGAGTGGCCCCAAGTCCCCAAATCATCCATCACCGGCAAACAGGATCAGACTACACAATACGGACACACTGTAGCGTTTCTTCGTTCTACCTGTGACACATTCCCTCAGCCCTCCATCGTGTATTCTATTACTGAAGGCTATCTTCACATCCTACTATGCACAGAGGAGGACCTACTAAGTGACAGAAAGACATGCCCTGAGCCTGGAATAGCTGCTGCTTTGCGGATTTGCCCTGGAGAACACAACTCCTAAGAGAGCTACCCTGACAGCAAAGGAGTTTCCGAGCTGGCAATTCTTCTATACCTCTATATCACAGGAAGTTGGATGTCAGGGACAGGCCTCGAGCAGTGATGGCCTGTGTTTGTGATACATTTGATTTCTTCAGCACTGTCTGGTTCTCTCTCTCTCTCTCTCTCTCTCTCTCTCTCTCTCTCTCTCTCTCTCTCTCTCTCTCTCTTACTCATAAGAATACACATTGGATAACCACTTTGAAAAACTTCCTAAGAAAGCCAGACATGGTGGTGCATACCTGTGAGGTGGTGCATACACAGGAGGTTGTGGGAGGAAGGTTGTCTTGCATCAAGTTTGAGGACAGCTTGGGCTGCGTAGCAAAGCTATCTCAAAACAATTAAAATAAAAAACTGAGGAAGGAAATAAAGAAGAAAAGAAGGGAGGGGTGATGAAGAGGAAGAAGGGGAGGAAAGAGAAGAAGGGGAGGAGGGAGGAGGAGGGGGAAGAGGAGAAGAAGAAGAAGAAGAGGAGGAGGAGGAGGAGGAGGAGGAGGAGGAGGAAGAAGAAGAAGAAGAAGAAGAAGAAGAAGAACAACAACAACAACAACAACAACAACAGAGGGGAGAAGGAAAAAGGAAGAGGAGGGGAAGAAAGAGGAAGAGGAGGAGGAGGAAGAGGAGGAGAAGGAAGAAAAAGAGGGGGAGGAAGAAGAGGAAAGAAGTTGGAAGAGGGAAGGAAAGAGAGAAGGAAGGGGTTCTCTTGAGAGAATACAATCAAAATAACATAACTTCAATATGGTTCCTTCCATCTGAAACATTGAAATTTGACTATCCACAAGGAAAGAAACATTGGGAGTAGCAATGAGGTCTTTGAGGGATGATAAAGCCATTAGAATAGATTAGTAACTCCCTCAGGACTGAATTAGTTACTGTAGGGGGTTGTTACAGTGTGTGGCTGCCCCTGGGCTCTGTCCCAACGGCCCTTCCATTGTCCAGAACCATCTCTCCAGCCTGAGAACCTCTATGCTCTATAGCTCATCAAGCCTTAGGTACTGTGTTCTCACCAATGAGAAGATGCGCTCAGACACAACACTTCCTCCATTCAAGAGTAATGAGGAGGGAATCTTCAGATGCCACCTCTTTCAGTCTCCCTTCCCTTCTTTTGGTACATTGAAATTTAAATAAAAAAAAATCCCAGTACTCCTTGCAATGACATTTGATATCCACCATTGGTATGGAGCATTACTGAGGATCACACATGTAAAACTGTGTAACATGGAGGGTTAGGGGTGTGGCGAGTCGTGTGACAACACAGCAACTCACAAGACCACAGGAGCAGCAGAGGAATCAATGGGGTGAGTCATGGATGCTGTACCGTGGGTGAGAACATGCTCAGATCACTCTTCCACCTGTCTGGATGAGGTCACAGAAACTGCTCGATTAAACAACATCCTTCTAAAGGACTTTTTGTCATCTCAGATTGTCCATCGCAAGTGCCCCTGAGAGACTGAACCAAGTGACTTGTGTCCTCCATGAAGAGAACAGTCTGGGATACAGCTGAGTACTGACATTTTATTGATTTATAAAATTAAATACATAGCTAGTAGAGAATGAAGCATCCTCTTGGACTTGGTGTTATCACCCAAGGAAGCACCTGTGCAAGACCAGTGAGTGTTCATTTGAGGCTGAAAAGGTAGCTTGGTAGTAAAGAAGTTCCAGGATCACCCAGGAGCCCTGGGCTTAATCCCTGGCACTGAAAGACAATGGTATGGCTGAGGCAGGAACTGGGACTGTGAAGATGGCTCAGTGGACAAAGAATTTGCCTCTGAGATGTGAAGAGTAAAGTTCAGATCCCTGATGCCGATATCAAATCAAGCCAGGCATGGCAGCTCACCTGTAACCCTTGTGCTCAGAGAGGCAGAGACAGGCTAACTAAACAAGGCAAATGGCTGAGCTCCAGGTTCAGTCAGAGACCTTACTTCAGTAAATAAAGTGGAGTGTGGTTAAAGATAACTCCTAATACAAAGCTCTGGGCTACACACATACATGTGTGCACACACACATGAGCCCATAATACCTGTGAACACAAATATACATGGAAACATTTTTTTTTAATAGAAAGAAGATCTTAGGATTCTACCATTTTTCTTAATTACTTCCTTGGGTAGACATAAAAGAAGATTCTAAAAGACCTAGATCTTAAGGTGGCTTGTATTAAAAGCCAGAGAGATGCAGAAATACAAGCCAGATGCGTTGTTGGGTGCTCTAAAGACGGAGAAAGGCCAGGATCTCATAAATGCAGCTGCCTTCCAATGGAAAAGACAAGAAAATAGATTCATTCCTGAGCATCCAGAAAGAATTTCAGGGTTAAATTGTCCTTGCATTTTTAGCCCCGTGAAACCCAGCGTTGATTTCTGTTTGCTGGAACTGTAACATGACCAGCATATGCTGTCTAAGCCGTTGAATCCACCAGTATCTACCACAGCAGCTACAGGAAATGAATAGGCATCAACAACCCTGTTTGAGCCTCCTTATTCACAGCCATCTGCATCTCTACCCACAAAACATCAACTAATAGCCAGGACTAGATCTACATAGCTAATTCCCCAAGACCCCTCATAGGGTCTCTCTTTGCCCTAACCTTGTCAGCAGCAGTGAATCCGGACCCCTACTATGTCATTCTCTCTTGGTTAATAGTTGTTCCTGCTGAGGCCAGTGCCAGGTTACAGGCCTAACTGTGGGGCCCACCAACTGAGCACCTGCTGTGCAGTGCAAATAGCCTCATGGTTCAAGTTTATAGTTCAAATGCAGCTTCACTCTATCATCACTAGGAGCCCAGAGATCCTTGAGGAGGCCAGAACCACACACAACCCATAGGGAAGGTTTGCTGGCACCTTCTTAGACTCTTCATGTGTGATCCTGTCAACCCTATGAATAGATGGTTTTCCCGATAGGACAATACTTGAAAGTCAAGACATGAGGCCCATGTTTATGGAACTCCACGGGAAAGACTCAGGGTGTGAAGGCAGGTGCATACAGACCATGCAAAATGCCCTCAGTTCTGTAGGTTCTAATCCTAACCATAGGATTCTAACTGCCTTGCTTTACTTATCCCTGTGACAAAGGAGTGGACAGAAGTAACTTAAAGGGGACAGGTTTTATTTTTGGCACAGGGTTCAGAGGTTCTCAGTCCATCCAGGGAGGGCAGACATGGGGTGGTGGCTGTGAAATGCCTCTGCCTATGTCAGTGAGTTTACATGGTGGTTTGCTTCATCTCAGCAGATCAGAAAACGGAGACATGGACCAGAAACAAGGCTGGTTTATAATCCTCCATGACCTAAAGCTGTCAGCCAGGCCCTGTATCCAAAGCTTCTACAGCTTCCTAAGGCACAAGCAACAGCTGGGGACCAAGCACTCAAAACTGAGCCTGTGTGGGACGTTTCACATTCAAGTCTCAATACTGGTCATTAATGGATAACTGCAACCCAGATAACTTATGTCCCCTCCTCCCTCTTCCATGTCTCCCCCTCCTCCCTTCTTTCGATATTTTCCCCTCTCCCAGCCTTTAAGGAATATTTGTCTATAACATCTATAGCATTTGAAAGTGAGGAAGTTCGAGTTATCAGCAGAATATAAGGGAAGAGCTCAAAACCTCTTCCCTTCTCTCCCTCTTCCTGGTACTGGGTCCCACCAGCCTCGTTGAGTACCATCTATTTTCTTTGAGGAGGAGGAGAGCATCATTAAATACATGATGTGGTTCAGACAATGATCGTAGGATTGCATATGCTTGCATTTGGCCATTCTGTGTGCAAACAGGCAGTCGTTTTCTCCCTTCTCCCTTCTCCCTGCTTGTATACATTACAATATGGTATAAAATCCATGGGTGGTCCTAATTCCCCAAGTGTCATAGCTCTGTCTGCCTTTAAACTTTATCATAAATGTTTCTCAGATTGCAGAAACTAGCATGTTTTGTTTGTTTGTTTTGTTTTTGTTTACATCTAAGGACCCATTACATGGTTTCTACAGTCCCTTGTGGCCCCTTTCCCTCTGACCTCAAGACCGTTTGTCTTCCTTCTGTCCCCAGCAGTAGTGACAAAAATGGGCTCCTGCATTCCCACAAATAATGCAGTTTTGTCATGCCTGTGAATGTCTCCTCCATGTCCTGTAGATGCTGGTTTGGAGTCTCTTGGTTTCTGACTAACTTGCTAGTACCTGGACATTCCAATCCCCAAGTTCAACCCCTTGCGTGGAGAAGACTTGGTCACTGAGTTCCTTCATCATGTTCTCTCTCTATCTACCCACAAGTCTGCAGGATGTCACGATGGCATCATTAGCTAAATATGTTCTAGAAACATTCACCCCTGTGTTCCTGCATTTCAACCATGAGCCAGGTCAGATGACTCTATGTCATTCCCATCTGATAAAATGTTTGCTGGCCTGGGAGGCAGAAACCCAAAACCTTGGCAGGGCCCCAACAGGTCTTCCGTTCTAGTTCCCCACACCTAGCCATAGAGGGTAGAAATAACTTGTGACCAGCACAGGAACTAAGAACCCTTTGTAGTAATGCATTATCTGAGTATTTCCAGCACCAAAAGAGAGAGGAAGAAAGAGGTAGACAGAGAAGATAGGCTGTAGATTCTAAACCCCATGAGGGTTCTTTCATGTCAGCACAGGCTTAGCTCAGGGTCTAGTCCTGTTCGTCTTTCTTTGGATCCTTCTCTAAATCTTAGTCCCTCCTCTAAGAAATTGCTTGGGCAATATCAAATGATTTGTAGGATTTATTCTAGTTCCCTATTTTCAATATTATGGAGATACCTTTATATTTAAGTGTATGTATAAAATAAATAGTATGCAATATATTGTTTACATGTAACATACTATATACTTACATATGTTATATATATTAAACATGTTATTTTTATATAATATATTGTGTATATTGTTTATTTACATATGTACGTGTGAGCATTCATGTGTGAGTTCGCCTATGTGATACTGAAAACGTTTGGAAGTGAGAGGACAGCTCACAGGAGTCAGTTCTCTCCTTCAACTATGAGGGTTCTGTGGATTGAGGTATGGCAATAAGAGCCTTCACATGCTGAGTCATCTCACAGCCCATGGAGATGCTGAGGAAGAACTGAAGGACTTCCTACAAAGTCATTTTATCTGTATTAGTAAATGGGTTCTGTTTCCCAGCACTAGCTGTTGACCTGTCTTGGAGGAAACCCTCCATGAGGTAAGGTGGCTTGAAGTAATGACTTGTGAATGGACACTTGCTAAGTATGGTGCTGGGCTGTGTCTTAAGAGGAAGACCAGAAGGGAGACAAAATTTGTATTTGAATGGCAGGAGATAAGAAATTAGCTCAGAAACTGCAGTAGGACAGAAATTGAAGGAAGAGCTATGAGCATTGTATAAAAATTAGAAAAGGACAAGATATCATCAAGTACTGTAAAGGCCATTTCTTTTGTAATGGCCAGTTCTGCTACTTTGTAACGGCCGGTTCTGTGCTCCGGTCCACAGGTCAGGGTCTAGCAAGAGAGAGAGTGGGGACAGAGGAAGGACGAAAGAGGGGCGAGAGACGCAAAAGATGGATACAGGACAGAGTCTGGTCAAATCTCGTCAAGTCTCTTCTTTATTCTCTTATAGTCTCTTCTATCCTCCTATATTCTCCTATATTCTCCTATATTTTCCTATATTCTCCTCTATAGAAAGGAAATACTGGGTATTTATACCCTAGTGGACAAGCTCAACTGAAAGCACTATGTCACGTGCCTTGTAGCCATGGATACCAGGAGCACCTTGGACCTAGGGGCACTAAACAGTGTAACAAGATGTTTATCAGAGTGTGCTCAGCTATTGCAGGCTGTTGAAAACAAGTCTCTTGTCAGGGTATATGGCTCGAGATGGCTGTAAAGATGATAGCCACTTTTGGCTAAGAGTCGGCTCCCAACAATCAAGCAGAAAGCATAAAAATGCCCATAAGTCTTGTGTATTTGAATGGCCGGAAGAAAATCAGAATGACTAGACCACCAGCATGCTTAGAAAGTCATTTCAATTTGAAGGGTTATTACATGGTCAAGCCTCAGTGATATGACTCCAGCTATTGATCCCAGACAAGTTCACATAATCCTTTGTTTATCACCATAGACTATAGTCACTCTTGGAGGCCATGTGCATGGCAGTTTCTTGGACAACAGCTTCTTCATTTCCTCCCAGTTAAATTGCCAGTCTACTATGAGGGGCTGAGATCAAAGGAGATGCCCTAGTGCAAAATGGCAAGGCTGGTGCACTAGAGCAGAGCATGTACTTTGCCCAGCATATGGGGGTGCAAGAGAAGATCATATTGAAGTCACAGAGGAGGAAGTAGGAAGATTAAGCTGGGAGCACCTCAGAGGCATGGTAAGACCCTGGTTCATACAAAAGGAAGAAGGATGGTTAGACCCAGGTTCAGAAGAACGCTGGAAACACCAGAATGTGAGAGAACGTAAGAACTAAGATGAACGTGGGCCCTTCTCCTCCAGCCACCTTTTTCAGTTACATATATGACCTCTCACATAGGAGACCAGTGTGAAATTAGGTAAGAAGCAAATTTCTCCAATGGATCCAAGTTTGCTTCTCCTAATTACTTATTCTTCATCAAATGACTCCGTATCATAGATGCAGTTTTCCTAACTTCCTGTCCTCATTGGAATGAGTAAATTTTGGAATTATTTTTTGGTTGAATAGGAAAGAGTAATGAAGTTTTATTCCTAAAAGTTCCAAATGACCCTCAATACATCAACATATTTATTTCTATTACTTTATGCATCTATACATTAACTTGTTTTTCTGTTCATCATAGGTACTGTTTTGCAATTTCATACCCCTATTTATTGCCATTGTAGGGTTTTTTTTCTATATTTAAAGCTCATTAATGGCAAGTAAGTGGTAATAATACTTACAATGGTAGTTAATGGCTGGCAATATTCCTACATAAGGATGTAACAGAATTCACTTTATCATTTCGCTTCTTGAAAATTAGTAGGATGAATGAACCTGTTTTGTTTTTGTTATTATTGTTACCATAACAAAATGCTGGAGGCTATGAGAGTTCTTAAGAAAAAAATGTTTGCTTCTAGATTCCAAGGTATCAGCCTGAATCTGTTGAAGGTCTCCTGGCAGATGGTATCACAATGACAGAAGCACATATGGGAGAGAGTCATAGGAAGAGAGGAACTGTGATCCTGGGATCCAGCTGGCAGACTTGTGGGTCATGTGTTCTCTATAACACGTATTCCCCACTATGACTGTAGTCTAGAAGCAGGAAGAAATAAGACATTCTGAGTCCCACCATCAGAGTTCTCTTTCCTCCTCCTCACAATCATAGCGTCTTCAATGTTTTTTTTTTTCTTGCCAGAATATGAGGCAAATCCCTTCCTTCTCTCTAGCAAGCGATGTTTGTCATACAGGACTCTGCTTCTGCTTCCTTTTCTCCTTCAGGAATCTTCTCCGCCAAATAAGTTCCATTTACAAGGAGAACTGTGGTGAACAAAACTTTTCCCAACTCATTACACATAGACAGATCATTCCAAACTAAAGATCAGAGACTCCCTCCCCCAGCCCCTCACTCTTATTTCAGTCTCCTTTCTGTGCATCTGGCTTCTTACTTCATCTCTTTGCTCTCTATATTGTGGTGCGGCATTTCAGGAGAGATGCCAACCTTACTTCAAATAGGCAACCGCTTATCCTAAAAATAGACTCTCGGAGATGTAGGAGAGCCCGTCCGTGATTAACGTTGGCACTTGAAGTCAGAGGAGAAAGAATCATTAAGAAAACAGCAGCTTGTTTTTCTAAGGAGCATCTGCACTGGGCATCCCTCTGCCTACTGGGTCTTCCCCACTCACCATGACATTTTGATTAAGCCCTCTCATCACAGTCTGTGAAGATTTTCCTGGCCACGCCATGTCCTCTCTGTTTCCCAGTAAGTGTTAGGTTCACTTCTTAAGCGGCCCCTTTGGCTTATATTATTAGCATTTTACTGAAATCATTCAAATCAAACTGGAATACAGACAGGACAAGAGTCCTCTTTCTAACCGGTTTTCCCTCAGGATAAGTGAGTTTCTGTTTGTTACTGTTTATGTTTTTTTCTTTCTTTTTTTTTTTTCCTTAAACCTGTCAGTGTGCATGATGGCGGTTTTCAAATCTAATTTTCTATTTGAACTGAGAATTTCAAAATATGTCAGTGACTCCTACCACAGGGACAGATTTTGCTATGGTGGTGGTTGTTGTTTTGTAAGGAATATTTTTATTAATTCTTTGAGAATTCCATATAATGTATTTTAATCACACCCCCTGAAATCCTTCCATACCCACCATTTCCTCTTTAACCATTCAACTTTGAATTTTCTTCTTTCTTCTTCTCTATCAAGTCTGGCTTCTATTGCACAACTACTCTTGGCCGCAGGGCCTGTCCTGCCCTGTGGCCAACCTGCCAGGGGTCACACTATTAAAGAAAATTGACTCCCTCTCCCACCAACTATCAAATGCCAACAGCTCCTCAGCTGAGCATGGAATATCACGCCCATCTCCCCGTTTCTGTGCAGGGATTCTGTCTGGCTGGAACTTGTGTGTGCTGTGACAAACACTGTGAGTTCCTAATGCAATTACCACGAGTTTTGTGTGTGGCTTAACGTCAGCCTTCTTGAAGGGGATTGACTTTCTCACATTAAAAACATCTACATTTCTCTTGTGTCTTTACTCTCTCTCCTCTCTGCTCCTTTGTGACCCTCCTTGTTGTCTCTATTCTGAGAGCTTCTACGGATTGCTATGCACCACTGATGTCATTAGCCACAACATTCCCATTGTGTGCTCAAGCATTTCTCTCTCTCTGTGTGTGTGTGTGTGTGTGTGTGTGTGTTGTGAGTGTGTGTATGCAGTGTTGTTTGCTTGTGTGTGGATGCTTGCATGTGCTATGTGTGCTTGCATGAGTGTGGTCGTATACACGACACTAGACAACCTTAAGTTCCTTTACCAGGTACCACTCCAAGCTCCTGTGTGTTCCAGGCCAATACTCAATGTCCTGTAGCCCCTGTGCTCACTGATCAGGCACTCTCCAAGTAGGCCAGGCTGGCTGGCCAGCAAGCCCCAAGATCTACCTATCTCTACTTCCCCAGCTCTGAGATTATAAGAGCACACTGTTACACTTGGCATTCTCACATGCATTCTTGGAATCAAACTCAGGTCCTTGTGCTTGCAAGGCCTGAGGGAGGCATCTCTCGCTCTCGCTGACCCCACTGCCTCCAGCACCAACACTGGCCTCTCTCTCTTCTGCACTGCGATGCTCTTCCTCAAATCGCATGCTGTTTCTTTGCAGGTATCTTATTTCTCCTCAATCCCAGGATACAAGAACAACTGGTATCCTGTGAAACAGAAGAGAAGCCAAGAACAGAAAGTAGAGTCAACGGAAAGCAACAGAGGGGCTTTGTGATTTTGATTTTAATTATACTGACTCCTTGAGGCAATCATTTTCAGAAGTGTACTTTTCTTTTTTCAGGAAACAGTTGCATTTTCTTCTCCTCTTTAGTTCTTCCATGGGTATCTCCCACTTCCTCCTTTCTCCCTTCCTCCCTCCCTCCTTGTCCCTCCTTCCCTTTCTTCCTGTTCTTAAAAGGATTTAGAGCTTCAGAGCAGCATTTGCAAACAGTTCCTGTATTCCCTTTCTCCTTGGCTCCTCCCACCCCTCGCTTACACATCTTACCTGGAGGGTAAGTTGATTACTTAAGAAGGAAATGAGCAGATGAATAAGTACATTCCCTAGTTCACGTGTCCAGAACTATGAGAGAGTGGCCAGACGAGACATTCAGTGGCTGTGGCTTTCAGGCCTACATCTACTCCACTCTGTCATCTGTGGATGGTGACCCTTGCTGAAGGCTTCTCTCTGAGTTATGAGAGATAGGCTCCATAAGGCTCTGCAGTAGGAATGCACATGGCAAAGAGAACCTGCCAGAAGTGTGGGAGGCAAAGACACTCTGCCCTATAAATCTCATTTCCAGTCGCAAAACATGCAAGCAGCAACTCAGCCCTGCCTGTGACTCAGTGATTCCCAGCTGTGTGGGTGCTGTTCACATGCATTTCAAAGGTTAAGCATGGGCCACAGGGCATTGAGTATTGGTCTGGAACCCACAGGAGCTAGCTCAAGCCCAGAAGAACCCCTGAGAAGGGTCCTGAGACTTCCTGTCCTGTGTCTTACGAGTCAGTGTGATGGCAGTAAAATGGAGAGAAAGGGATGGAATGCGCAGCTAAGCCCTGTAAACTCTAACTCAGCCTCAGTCCTTCTCCTGAAGAGCTGTACAGATAAGAGCCTAGTGTCTACCTCAGGCTTAGCTCCTTCTATTAGTCAGCCACTGGAATTCACTTCTTAATAAGGTGAAGCAAGGGAAATGAACGTCTCATCAGCTTGATATTTAGTGATACGCTGAAGTAATAATGTATGTTATGTCCAGAATAGAACTGCAAATGACAAATGAGACATTCCACAGTACTCTCTTCTTCGTCTTCACAACTAGGACATCATGTTCACAGTATACATATATACATATTTGTGTGTGTGTGTGTGTGCGTGTGTACCAAATGTTTCCAGTACTGCAGAGAATAGAAGGGAATGCTAGATCTCCTGGAGCTGGAGTTGCAATCTCCACCTGAGGTGTATGCTAGGAACCAAACTCTGGTTCTCTGGAAGAGAAGGAAGAATGCCTAACTGCTCAGCCATGCCTCAACCCCTGAGATTATCCTTAAAAGTTCAACCCCCTAGTCAAATAATCATAACAAAGTCCTAATTATGGGTATTCATTCCTCATTTGTCCAAGGGAGAGAATCGAAGCACTATCCTTATAAAAGAAGATAGAAATATATTGCCTATAAAAATGCTTACCAGTGAGATTGTCATGTGGTCCGCACCTTGTGAATCATCCTGCAGGCTTATTTTCTTCTCCAAATAAGAAGCAAAATGGCAGTTGACAAAGATCAGCTTACATCCAAGAAGAGGAGAGGAAAAGAGAGGGAGAGAGGGAAGGAGGGGGAGGAAGGGAGGGGAAAGGGAGGGAGGGAGCAAGGAAGGGAGGAAGGTGGGAAGGAAGGGAGAGGAGGAGAAAAAAGACTAGAGAAAATAGGAAGGAAGGGGAGGGCAAGGGAGGGAAGGGGCAGAGAGGAAGGAAAATGAAAGAAGAGAGAGAGGAGAAGGGAAAGAGAAGAGAGGGGAAAAGAGGAGACAAGACAGATACTTTTAAATATGTATATATGTATTATGTATCTTTATATAAGAGCAGTATATATTTACATATTTATATATACTACACTTATCTAGTGTGTACATACACATACACACACACACACACACACACACACACACACATATATATATATATATATATATATATATATGACAATCTGTGGGACTCAGCTCAAAACAATCAACACTGTACTTGCCCGTGTCTCAGATGCCAATGTGCTCAAGGCCTGTGAGAGCTATCTATGTAAACTGGTAGCTTTGATTTTTAGATAAACACCTAAGGAGAATACAGGCTTTAACACTTCAACAGCTTTGTCTCCAGATACCTTCTTCCTCTCTGGCGGGTCTGGGGATGGTGGCTGTGCACTGGGAAAGTAAAGATGATGTCTAGAGGACCTCCCTTAGTTTCTCACAGAAGGGAGGGAAAGACTTAGGGTGTGGTGGCCCCAGAGGGCCTCTCTACATACATTCTCCTTGGGGTGTCTCACCATGCCAGAGGTGTAGTTAAGCAAGTATCGCTCCACCCATGTGTCTGCTGGCCAAGCCTCATCATACCTAAACTATCATCAAGAATACTAAGAGATGTGTACAGTAGCAGGGTTTCTAGATGTAGTGATGACCTCTGCCCTCCCAATAGACTGGTGGGTGTGTCTGCTGAGGTAAATCTGCCCATAATCAAGTTGTATTTCTTCAGGAAGGTAAGCTTCTTGAGTAGGTCTCACATCTCTACAACTCAGATATAGTAGCAAAGGCTTCACTATAGCCCAGCACAGTGGCAGGAGAAGGGGCTAGTGCTGGGCTGCAGGGCACCATCTAGCCTCACATCAGGACAGCCAGTCTCCTGAGAGCACTACTCAGATGATCTCAGGATAGCCACACAATGGAGACATGCATGTCTCGGGTTACTGTGGAGTGCCCTGTAGCTGAGGAGGCATAGTAAAACTCTGCCAAGCCTCTCCTCTTGGTCTAGGTTACCCCAAACACCAAGCCAGCACCCTCAAAAAAACACCAGAAAATTCCTATGCACATCTGTGTTGAGTTATCAACACCTTCACCTGAATCGGTATCTGTATTAGTTAGGGTTTTACTGCTGGGAACAGATACCATGACCAAGAACTCTGATAAAGACATTTACTTGGAACTGGTTTACAGGTTCTGAGATTCAGTCCATTATCATCATGGCAGGAAGCTTGGCAGTGTCCAGGAAGGCATGGTGCTGGTGGAACTTAGAGTCCTACATCTTCATCCAAAGGAAGCCAGGAGTAGACTGGCTCCCATGTGGCTAGGATGAGGGTTTCAAAGCCCACTCCCAAAGAGACTCATTTCCTCCAAAAAGGCCATACCTCCTAATAGTGCCACTCCCTGGGCCAATAATATACAAACACTACAATATCGAAGTAGCATTCACGTTAAGGATTAAAGAACACAGATAGATACATAGGTATGGATAGATACATGATAGATAGATAGATAGATAGATAGATAGATAGATAGATAGATAGATAGGTAGATAGATAGATGTGATTGATAGGTGATGGATAGTTAATTTATAAGTAGATGATAAATAAATATTTGCACATAGTATAGAGATAGGTAATTGGTATGTATATAGATGACTGATTAGTAGAAGATAGATGATTAATAGAAGATAGATAGATAGATAGATAGATATAATACATACATACATACATACATACATACACATACATACATGCAGCAATGCTGTGCTGACAAGTCCTTCAGAGTGACAGAGTAGAGAGCAAAGAACTAAATGTACCCAACCCCTTTCAACCTTACTTCAAAGGGAGCAACATTGTTTGAGACTTTTCACACAAAGGGTACAAATCTTGCTTACCTGCCATCCTGATTCTATAAATATTGATGCTAGATGCCAGTATAAAGACATGTCTATTACCCTCTGCCCTGCTTGAACTCTTGTCAATCTGGGTTCAGACATCCCTGACACCAGAAGAGGGTTTAGAAGAGACAGTGAGTTTTAGGCAGTGTAAATCAAGTTAGAAAAGCTCAATCAGACAAGACCAGGAAGCAGTTCCAGTGAGACACTAGATTGAGAGACCTGAGAAGTAAAAGAAGATCCATCTGCTACCTATGTACTGTTGACCCTCATTTCATCTCTTGCATTTGCTTGTCTTCCTTCAGTGGAAAAAGGTGGATAAATGCTACATCAACTCTGGGACATCTACTAAGACATAGTTATACCTGGCTTCTATATTAGGACCTCTCTTCAATCAGCCCCAAGTCCAGAAAGGTCACATAGAAAAGACATGGTGACACGAATAGTACATACTACAGTTTCTCCTTACAACCCTTAATTTCTGTCTTATCTAAGGCACTGTCTTCTAGTGCCTTCAAGAATCTACGCCAGGGCTGGAGAGACAATTCAGATAGTAAAAAGTTTTCCTTGAAAGTATGAAGATATGAGTTCAAAACCTGAGAGATAAATAGAAAAGCAGGATATGTTGGCACATGATTATAATCACAGCACTGGGAGAATTGGGGGGGGGGGGTTAGAAGATTGATACTCATGGGCCAGATCATAGCTGAAGTGGTAAGTTCCAGGCCCTGAAAGGAACTCTGACTCAAAAAAAAATGGTGAACAATGTCCTGAGTCGCACATGAAGTTGACCTCTGGCCTCGACACCCATGCACACCCGTGAGCACCCATTGCCACACAGCTATACATACACTTACATGTCTGCAGGTGCACACGCACACGCTCTCACACACACACACACACACACACACACAGTTAAACTATATGCAATAGTAACAGATGCTCTACAACTTACTTTCTAAGTATAATAAAAACTGATGAGCCTACATTTGAACGGCATTCAGAAAGTCTGAACAGAGTTCAGCAACTTGCAATTATCCACTTAGCATTCTACATTGAACCTTGGAGAATATGTCTCAAAGACGATAAGGATTCTGACTCTTTAGTATTGTTTATCTAGGGCTAAAGGCCTGACATGAATCCCTGGGATTCACTGAACTCACTTAAAAATCGAAAATAATCAACCTCAGTTGAGGGAAATTGGCATTCTCAAAGGATGGCTCTATCATCTGGTCCAGCTACTGGTTGAATGCTACTCCTTTCTTGAACCTTCTTTTATTCACTTTTATAAATAGCCACCCCCGACCCGTGTAATTCACAGCAAAGAGCGGGCACTTCTATGCAGACAATTGTTAATTGCATTGAACCTGGTCAGGTATGGTGTCACTTATTGAAAGAATAATATTTCAGGATTGTGCACAGAAGAAAATTTTCTGACTCATTGGGATTATTTTTATCCTTATTCAAATCCCATTAAGCCAGGCAAAATCCCAACATGAAGTGAGGAAAGTGTGGGCGTGAAGTCCCACTCCTAGCTGAAGGGCTATTGACAACTGACTGCCTCTGAGAGAGGAGAGTCTGTTTCCTTTGAGGGCATGGCCCTTTGTAGTTCTACCATGCTCTAGTGGATGGCCATGTACCCAAGAATATGTAGGCAAAACAAATTGGACTTGATTGGTTTAAAAGAATTGAAGCCACACTGTCAGGTGGGTAGGGAAGGGAGAGTACCTTCAGAGGAGTAGGGAGGAGGTTGCTCTGATCAAAATACGTTGCATGAAATTTTCAAACGATTAATTTTTTAAAATCTCCCATTATAATTAACAAGCTTTCTCGCCTATGAAATGCTTGCTCTATATGTTTAAATTTGCAGGAGGTTGTCCATTTAAGTCGCCCTTGCCACCAACACCACCACCACTGATCATCAAGGGGTGATAAATCATCTATTTCCACATTGAGACTGAGATTGACAAGTGCTAAGGCATCTGCCAAAGGGTGTGCCATAGCCAAAGGCAGAGAGGGTCCCCACAGGAATCCTGTTCACAGGCATGGGGACTTGAAATGCCACTGGAATTTGCCTAAATGCCAGAGTCAACAACAAAGGTCTCAGTGGGAAGCTCAGAACTTCCTTGGGACTGGCCAATCCACCTGGTCTAAGATGCACTTTCTAGAGGAAGATGGCGGGCAGGTCAATCAAAGCACAGGAGAATTGTTCTGCCTGCTACCAGACCCTGCCACCTCCAAAGGTAATGATGGTTTCTCTCCACCTTTCTCATCCATAGCAGGCTTGGAAGTATTGCTATTACCATTAACCCTCTTTCATGGCATGACATCTTACTCACTTTTTATTTGATAGTCAGTGTTCAGGAAAGTGTTTTACACACACACACACACACACACTCACACACCATATATTCTTCCATAAGGTGAATACTGCTCAGATACTGTGGTGGTTTGGCCCAGGGAGTGTCACTATTAGGAGGTGTGGCCTTGTTGGAGGAGGTGTGGCCTTGTTGGAAGAAGCATATCATCATGTCATTGTGCAGGTGGGCTTTGAGACAATCCTCCTAGCCACATGGGAGCCAGTCTGTTCCTGGCTTCCTTTGGATGAAGATGTAGGACGCTTAGCTCCTCCAGCACCATGCCTTCGTGGACACTGCCATGAATGCTAGCAACTGAACACTGGTCTTTTACAAGAGCAGCAACTGCTCTTAACCACTAAGCAATCTCTCCAGACCCTATTTTAACACTCTAAGTTCATTCTGGCACTTTGTACTTGCTGTTGGCTCCTTCTAGATGCTTCTGCAATCTTTGTATATCTAACTTTTATTAGCCATTAATGTCTCAGCTCAAATGTAAGATCTTCCAAGAAGAATCTCAGATGCTAAAGAGCTCCTTTCTGTCCCTCTTTGATTTTCAGTCACCTGCTGGAGACTAATTTATTATCATCTAGATTAAAAATTCTTAGGTACTTAAAAAGGATTGCATTACCCCCATGAGAGCGCAATCTTCCCTGTTACAATATTTGGCACACATTAGGCATCCACTCAATGATTGTTGAAGAAATGAATGAGGAATAAATTTGCCAATCACCATTCTACATAGAACTGTTCTTAGCATATCTTGTAATCCTTCAAAAAAGAAATCTCACTGTTGCAGTCCACCCCACATACCTCATTCCAACTTAAACCTATCATTGAGTTAGCCACAAAAATTATCATGCAAAATATTTCTTAATTCTATCTCTTCCTGGCTCGGATTCCTCACTGTAGTGGAAACATCTTTTTGTATGCCATCCTCCTCCTCCCATTGTTGCACCCCCACCCACTGCACCTTTCCAGTTGACCACTTAGATCTTGCTGAAGCCTACATGTGATCCTGTCTGTGTTCTCTCCAACAGCATTCTCATGGTCTCAGGATCCCATGTAAATTCTCTATTGTGTCCTATAATGTCTTTCCTAAACCAGGACCAACCTGTCAGTCCACCTTCTGCCACCTCTTGCCCATTAACCTCAAGTACATAACTCATGCTATTACTGCCTGGCTGGCAATGAACAAGGTGACTTTTTCTTCCTGAAGCACCCTTCAAACAAGCATGACCTGTTAAGTGACAATTGCTGTTAGCTGGTTAAAGCCGAGATCAGGGACTTGTTAACTTCTCTAGATACACAAAAATAAGGGTATCTAATCTCCCTTGTATCCGTTAATATTGTCATTATTAAGGCAAGATCAAATGAATGAATTTATTTTGGCTCACAATTTGAGAGTACAGCCCCTCATGGTAGAGAGAAGCCATGGCTGCAGAAGCACAAGGCAGCTGGTCACACGGCATCCATAGTCAGGAAGCAGAACGATGAATATTGGTGCTCAGCTCACTTTTATCTTTTACTCTGTCCAGGATCCCTGCCAGGGGATGACACTACCCACATTTAAAGTGGGTCTTCTCACCTCAACTAATCCAATCTAGAAACTTCATCATAGGTATGTATGCCCAGAGGTTTACCTCCTGGGTGAGTCTAGATCCTGTCAAATTGACAATATTAATCATCATACTCCTCCATTATAGGCTGTGTTCCTCTTCATTATCATACTTAATGTCTCCATTTTCATTTTCTCCTCTTAGATTTTTAGGTCTTATGGGTCTGTGTCTCCTTCGGATTTGGGTATTCACCACCTATCGTAGGAGCTAGCACCTCTAAAGTGCTTGGAAATGTTCACTCCTAATGAATTAAGAGATAGATGGATGTTGAGATGCACAGAACACAGTGTAGGCAATTTTATAGCCCAACGCGTCTATTTTCTTTTAAAACTGGAGGTACACCACATTAGTAACTTAACAATACTTTTGGAAGCTGTAGAAAAACAAATATCAATAATACCCCAAATGGGTAGATGGGGGGAAAGAAACTCAGAGCTTAAATGAAAGTAATAGACCAACTGATACAAAGACTCAATGAAATGAACAGTTGGTTCGTTTAGAAAATCAGCACAAGCTTTGGGCTGGGGCAGACACAGAGTTGGTCTGCTCCTGTGGAGATACTGAATCCTGAGCCATCCTAGATGAGCCACTGCACTCAGAGCAGCCGGTAAGAACTCCACCTCACTCCCTAAGCCCCAGAGTTACATCTGGGAGTCAGGGACATTCAGGACCCACCAGCTACCCAAACCCTGCCCCTCTGGAATTCCACTTCCCTTCCACCCCTGCCTGGTCCTTTGGGCTGGGGCAGACACAGAGTTGATCTGCTCCTGTGGAGATACTAAATCCTGAGCCATCCTAGAGGAGCCACTGCACTCAGAGAAGCCTGTAAGAACTCCACCTCACTCCCTAAGCCCCAGAGTTACATCTGGGAGTCAGGGACATTCAGGACCCACTAGCTACCCAAACCCTGCCCCTCCGGAATTCCACTTCCCTTCCGCCCCTACCTGGTCTTTGGGCTGGGGCAGACACAAAGTTGGTCTGCTCCTATGGAGATACTAAATCCTGAGCCATCCTAGAGGAACCACTGCACCCAGAGCAGAAGGATTTCCAGATCCAAGAGGTAGCCTGAGTTCCAGGAGTTCTTCCACCCAGGAGATTAGGATCATAAGACCACAGAGACATCTGGACTCTGAGGAGCTCTGCCACAAGCAAGATAACTGGAAATACAGACTACAGTCTTACACAGTGAGGGCAGGTAACACTAGAGTTAACCAGATGGCGAAAGGCAAGCGCAAGAACATAAGCAACAGAAACCAAAGTTTCTTGGCATCATCAATACCCAATTCTCCCAATATAGCAAGCCCTGGACACCCCATCACACTGGAAAAGCAGGATTCAGAATTAAAATCGCTTCTCATGATGATGATAGAGGATTATAAGAAGGAATTAAGTAACTCCCTTAAAGAAATACAGGAGAGTACAAGTAAACAGGTAGAAGCCCTTAAAGAGGAATCACAGAAATCCCTTAAAGAACTGCAAGAAAACACAAAGAAGGAATTAAACAAAAACATTCAGGATCTGAAAATGGAAATAGAAACAATAACGAAAGCTCAAAGGGAGACAAACATGGAGATAGAAAAACCTAAGAAAGAGATCAGGAGTCATAGACGCAAGCATCACCAACCGAATACAAGAGATAGAAGAGAGAATCTCAAATGCAGAAGATACTATGGAAAATATTGACACAGTTATCAAAGAAAATGCAAAATGCAAAAAACTCCTAACTCAAAACATCCAGGAAATCCAGGACACAGTGAGAAGACCAAACCTAAGGATAATAGGAATAGATGAGAATGAAGATTCCCAACTTAAAGGGCCAGTAAATATCTTCAACAAAATTATTGAGGAAAACTTCCCTAACCTAAAGAACAAGATGCCCATAAACATACAAGAAGCCTACAGAATACCAAATAGACTAGACCAGAAAAGAAAATACTTCCTGTCACATAATAATCAAAACATCAGATGCACAAAACAAAAAATACTAAAAGCAGTAAGGGAAAAAGGTCAAGTAACATTTAAAGGAAGACCTATAAGAATCACACCAGACTTCTCACCAGAGACTATAAAAGCCAGAAGAGCCTGGACTGACATCATACAGACCCTAAGAGAACACAATTGCCAGCCCAGGCTACTATACCCAGCAAAACTCTCAATCACTATAGATGGTGAAACCAAGATATTCCATGACAAAACCAAATTTGCACAATATCTTCCCACAAACCCAGCACTTCAAAGGATAATTGATGGAAAATGCCAACACAAGGAGGGAAACTACAACCTAGAAAAAGCAAGGAGGTAATCTTCCAACAACCCCAAAAGAAAATAACTATACAAACATAATTCTACCTCTAATAACAAAAATAACAGGAAGCCACAATCATTTTTTCTTAATATCTCTTAACATCAATGGTCTCAATTCCCCAATAAAAAGACGCAGACTATCAGACTGGATACACAAACAGGACCCAGAATTTTGCTGCATACAAGAAACGCACCTCAGTGACAAAGATAGACACTACCTCAGAATAAAAGGGTGGAAAGCAATTATACAAGCCAATGGTCCCAAGAAACAAGCTGGAGTAGCCATTCTAATATCAAATAAAATCGACTTTCATCCAAAATTAATCAAAAAAGGTAAGGAAGGACACTTCATACTCATCAAAGGAAAAATCTACCAAGGAGAACTCTCAATTCTGAACATCTATGCTCCAAATGCAAGGGCACCTACATACATAAAAGAAACGTTACTAAAGCTCAAAACACACATTACACCTCACACAATAATAGTGGGGGATTTCAACACCCCACTCTCAGCAATGGACAGATCATGGAAACAGAAACTAAACCGAGACACTTTGACATTAACAGAAGTTATGAACCAAATGGATTTAACAGACATCTATAGAACATTTCATCCTAAAACAAAAGAATATACCTTTTTCTCAGCACCTCATGGTACCTTCTCCAAAATAGACCATATAAATGGTCACAAAACAGGCCTCTACAGATACAAAAAGATTGAAATAATCCCTTGCATCTTATCAGATCACCACGGACTAAGACTGGTCTTTAATAATGACAAAACCAATGGAAAACCCACATGCACATGGAAACTGAACAACTCTCTACTCAGTGATGACTTGGTCAAGGAAGAAATAAAGAAATTAAAGACTTTTTAGAATTAAATGAAAATGAGGACACATCATACCAAAACTTGTGGGACTCCATGAAGGCAGTGCTAAGAGGAAAACTTATAGCTCTAAGTGCCTACAAAAAGAAACTGTAGAGAGCACACACTAACAACTTGACAAAACAACTAAAAGCTCTAGAACAAAGAGAAGCAAATACACCCAGGAGGAGTAGAAGGCAGGAAATAATCAAACTCAGGGCTGAAATCAACCAAATAGAAACAGAAAGAACAATACAAAATATCAACAAAACCAGGAGCTGGTTCTTTGAGAAAATCAACAGGATAGATAAACCCTTAGCCAGATTAACCAGAGGGCACAGAGACAGTACCCAAATTAATAAAATCAGAACTGAAAAGGGAGACATAACAACAGAAACTGAAGAAATTCAAAAAATCATCAGATCCTACTACAAAGGCCTGTACTCAACAAAACTGGAAAACCTGGATGAAATGGACAACTTCCTAGACAGATACCAGGTACCAAAGTTAAAT
Source organism: Grammomys surdaster (assembly GCF_004785775.1). Classification (NCBI taxonomy): domain Eukaryota; kingdom Metazoa; phylum Chordata; class Mammalia; order Rodentia; family Muridae; genus Grammomys; species Grammomys surdaster. Next base: position 5,360,454 of record NW_021621692.1, read on the forward strand.
CAGGAGCAGACAAACCATCTAAACAGTCACATAACCCCAAACTATTCCACAAAATAGAAACAGAAGGAACACTACCCAATTCGTTCTATGAAGCTGCAAATCCACTCACACCCAAACCCCACAAACACCCGACAAAGAAAGAGAACTTCAGACCAATCTCCCTTATGAACATCGATGCAAAAATACTCAATAAAATTCTAGCAAACCGAATCCAAGAACACATCAAAACAATCATCCATCATGATCAAGTAGGTTTTATCCCAGGAATGCAGGGATGGTTCAATATTCGGAAATCCATCAATGTAATCCACTATGTAAACAAACACAAAGAAAAAAACCACATGATCATCTCACTAGATGCTGAGAAAGCATTTGACAAAATTCAACATCCCTTCATGATAAAAGTCTTGGAAAGATCAGGAATTCAAGGCCCCTACATAGTAAAAGCAATTTACAGCAAACCAGTAGCCAACATCAAACTAAATGGAGAGAAACTTGAAGCAATCCCACTAAGATCAGGGACTAGACAAGGCTGCCCACTCTCCCCCTACCTATTCAATATAGTACTGGAAGTCCTAGTCAGAGCAATTAGACAACAAAAAGAAGTCAAAGGGATACAAATAGGAAAGGAAGAAGTCAAAATATCACTATTTGCAGATGATATGATAGTATACTTAAGTGACCCCAAAACTTCCACCAGAGAACTCCTAAACCTGATAAACAACTTCAGCAAATTGTCTGGTTATAAAATCAACTCAAACAAATCAGTAGCCTTCCTCTACATGAAAGATAAACAGACTGAAAAAGAAATTAGGGAAATGACACCCTTCACAATAGTCGCAAATAGTATAAAATACCTTGGTGTGAATCTAACCAAGCAAGTGAAAGACCTGTATGACAACAACTTCAAGTCCCTGAGGAAAGAAATCGAAGAAAATCTCAGAAGATAGAAAGATCTCCCATGTTCATTGATTGGCATGATTAATATAATAAAAATGGCCATCTTGCCAAAAGCAATCTACAGATTCAATGCAATTCCCATTAAAATACCAACTCAATTCTTCACAGAGTTAGAAAAGGAAATTCGCAAATTCATATGGAATAACAAAAAAACCCAGGATAGCTAAAACTATTCTCAACAATAAAAGAACTTCTGGAGGAATCACCATCCCTGACCTCAAGCTGTACTACAGAGCAATAGTGATAAAAACTACCTGGTATTGGTACAGAGACAGGCAGGAAGATCAATGGAATAGAATTGAAGACCCAGAAATGAACCCACACTCCTATGGTCACTTGATCTTTGACAAAGGAGCTAAAACTGTCAAGTGGAAAAAGGACAGCATTTTCAACAAATAGTGCTGGTTCAACTGGAGGACAACATGTAGAAGAATGAAAATTGATCCATTTTTATCTCCTTGTACAAAGCTCAAGTCTAAGTGGATAAAGGACCTCCACATAAAACCAGATACACTGAAACTAATAGAAGAGAAGGTGGGGAAGAGCCTTGAATACTTGGGCACAGGGAAAAGTTCCTGAACAGAACACCAACGGCATATGCTCTAAGATCAAGAATTGACAAATGGGACTTCATAAAATTGCAAAGTTTCTGTAAGACAAAGGACACTGTCAATAGGACAAAAAGACAACCAACAAATTGGGAAAAGATCTTTACATCTGATAGAGGGCTAATATCCAATATATACAAAGAACTCAAGAAATTAGACTCCAGACAACCAAATAACCCTATTAAAAAATGGGGTATAGAGCTTAACAAAGAATTTTCAACTGAAGAAACTCGAATGGCCGAGAAGCACCTAAAGAAATGTTCAGTATCCTTATTTGTCAGGGAAATACAAATCAAAACAACCCTGAGATTCCATCTCACACCAGTCAGAATGGCTAAGATTAAAAACTCAGGTGATAGTAGATGCTGGCGAGGGTGTGGAGAAAGAGGAACACTCCTCCATTGTTGGTGGGACTGCAAAATGGTGTAACCACTTTGGAAATCAGTCTGGCGGTTCCTCAGAAAATTGGACATAACATTACCTGAGGATCCAGCTATACCACTCTTAGACATATACCCAGAAGATGCTCGAACATATAACAAGGACATATGTTCAACTATGTTCATAGCAGCCTTATTTATAATAGCCAGGAGCTGGAAAGAACCTAGATGTCCTTCAACTGAGGAATGGATTCAAAAAATGTGGTATATTTACACAATGGAGTATTACTCAGCTATTAAAAACAATAAATTCGAGAGTTTCCTAGGTAAATGGATGGAACTAGAAATTATCATCCTGAGTGAGGTAAGCCAATCACAAAAGAACACACATGGTATTCACTCACTGATTATTGGATATTAGCCAAGAACCTTGAAATGCCCAAGATTCAACTCACAGGCCACATGAAGCTCATGAAGAAGGAAGACCAAGTGGGAGTGATTTGGTCCTTCTTAGAAGGAGCAACAAAATACTGAAGGGAGCAAATATGGAGACAAAGTGAGAAACTGAAGGAGGGGCAGTCTGAAGACCATTCCACCTGAGTATCCATCCCATGTGCAGTCAGTCACCACAGGTAGATGCTGATGTGGAAGTCAGGAAGTGCATGCTGATAAGAGCCTGATATAGATGTCTCTTCAGAAGTCTGCAAGAGTCTGACATATTCGGAGGCAGATGCTCAAATTAGCCATTGAACTGATAATCAGATTCCCAATGGAGGAGTTAGAGTGAAGACCATTGGAGCTGAAAGGGTTTGTGGCCCCATGAGAGCAACAATACCAACCAACCACAGCTCCCAGAGTCTAAACCACCAGCCTGGGAGCACTTAGGGAGGGATCCATGGCTTCAGCTGTATATGTAAGAGTGGAGGGCCCTGCTGGGCATAGGTGGAAGAAGAGATCCTTGACCTCATGAAGGCTGGACTCCCCAGGGGGTTGGAATTTGAGGGTGGGGAGGTGGGAGTGGGGGGTAGGTAGGGGTTACATTTGCAGAGAAGAAGGAAGAGGGGTGAGGGGATTGGGAGTTCCTGGGTGGGTGGGGGATGGGGTAAGGGGACAACATATGAAATGTAAATTAAACATCCAATAAAAAAAAAGAAAATCAGCACAAATGACAATCCATTAGCCAAAAGACAGAATGAGAAGATATAAATTAATAAAATTACAGATAAAAGGGGAGACATTACAACACTGAGAAAAATCACAAGAATTATAAAGACTCACTTTAAAAATCTTTAGTTTACCAAACCAGAAAACCTAAAAGAAATTGATGAATTTATTCTTATATACACAACATATTAAAGTTAAATCAAGATGAGATGAGCAACTTTAATAGTCCTGTATCCCTAGTGAAATAGAAGCAGTAATTAAAATCTTCTAACTCCAGGCAGTGGTGGCGCATGCCTTTAATCCCAGCACTTGGGAGGCAAAAGGAGGCGGATTTCTGAGTTCGAGGCCAGCCTGATCTACAGAGTGAGTTCCAGGACAGCCAGGGCTACACAGAGAAATCCTGTCTCGAAAAACCAAAAAAAAAAAAAAAAAAATCCAAACAAAATCTTCCAACTCCACCCACCCACCCCCCACGCACAAAAAATCATACAGACAAATGGATTCAGCACAGAAGTGGCAGGAATGGTTCAACATATGTAAATAAATAAACATAATCCACAATTAAATAGTCTATGAGACAAAACCACATGATCATCTCATTAGCTGCAGAAAAAAAAAAAAAAGCCTTTCGCAAAATCCAACATTCCTCCATAATAAAAGTCCTGGAGAGACTATGGATACAAGAAACATATCTCAACATAACAAAGGCAATTTACAGCAAGCCAACAGCTAACATCCTAAACAGAACTTCAAAGCCTTTCCACTAAAATCAGGAATAAGGCAAGGCTGTCCACTTGTTCCATATCTATTCAGAATAGTATTTAGTGTTAGCTGGAGAAAAAACACAACTGAAGGAGATCAAGGGGGATACAAATAGAGAGGAAAAATTAGAAAAGAATATTTATCTGCAGATGATATGATTTTATATATAAAAAGACCCCAAATACTCCACTAGGACACTTATGACTGGTAAAAGCTTTTAGTAAAGTAGTTAATTTATCTAAGTAACACACAAACATCAGCAGCAGCCTCCCTCGACACAAATGAAAAGCATATTAATAAAGAAATGAAATAAATAGTACCATTAACAACAGCCTCTAAAACATATCTTGGGATAACTCTAACCAGACAAGTGAAAGACTCATATAACTTAAAACATTTGTCTTAGGTAGAGAGCAGTGATCAGAAAGTGAACTGAGCAGATAAATTAATTCATGGAAAAATTAACTTAAAGGTCAAAAATAAGTAAACAAATACTTTTTTTAGAAACAGGAAAAAAATTAAAAAATCCAAAGACTCTTAAAACCATATGTCTCTTCCAAACTCATTCTCTCAATTGTGGGTTCCAGTAAAATCAAAAATAAGTTAAATGCTTCAAGAGGGAAGAACCAGGACACAGTCACAATCTTAACAAAGAAAAAATAAACTTCAAAGTATGTAAATAACTCAATGTCCGGGTATCTGAAATTCACTCACAATGTTCTGGGCTCCTCCAGGGACATGGGTCACTTCTCCAGCTCTGCCCTCTGTAGTACACACAGTCTTCTAGGCTCTGACTGGCTCCAATTCACTGCTGCTGCTGTTCTTGGTGGTCACCCCATGGTAGCAGCATCTCCAAAACTGCTAAGGTCCCTTGACATAACTGGGCTGTTATTTCACCAATAGCCTCTCCTGGGCTATCTTTAGGGATTCCATCCCTGCCACACTGTATCAAGTCTCAGCTACTCTACATGACCCCTTCATGTTTTCAAAACCTCACCTTGATGACTCTTCCACTACCAAGTTCAGCTGTCAGCATCAGGAATAACCGTGGCCACTTCTGGAACACAACTTCTGCATGCTGACCCAAAGGAAACACTTCCATGAAAACTTCACTTCAATAATGCTGGTCTCTTCTTAATCACAACTGATTCGTCAGCCCTAGCTGACCAGACACCACAGATTTTTTTTTCCCTCAAAAGAGTCTTTGCTTCCCTCCAAAACTCCACAAGCCAGACTTTCATCTTCTACACTGCTCTTAACATTCTCATCTCCCAAGCTCTGAAAGAACAGCTCACTGAGCCCTCAACACTCATTATTTTAGCACAAAGTTCCAAAGTCCTTCCACAATCCTCCCCCAAACAATATGGTAAGGTCTGTCACAGTAATATCTCATTCTCCTGGCACAAACTTCTCTTAGTCAGGGTTTCTATTGCTGCTATAAAAACACCATTACCAAAAAGCAAGTTGAGGAGGGAATGCTTCATTTGACTTGCACTTCCATTGTGTAGACCAGCATTGAAGGAAGTCAGGACAAGAATTCAAACATAGCAGGAACCTGAAATCAAGAGCTGATGCAGAGGCCATGAGAAGCTGTTGCTTACTGGCTTGCTTGTTCATTGTGGCTTGCTTAACCTGTTCTCTTATAGAACCCAGGACCAACAACTCAAGGATAACATCATACATAATGGGCTGGGAAAATACCAAACAGCTGAATCTTTGGAAACATTTTCTCAACTGAAGTTCCCTCCTCTGAGACGACTGACTCTAGCTTGTGTCAAATGGACATAAAATTACCCAGGACAACATTAATTAAGGGAAAAATGCAGAAGATGGAAAGATCTCTCATGTTCATGGATCTACAAGATTAATATGAAAATGGCCATTCTAACAGAAAAAAAAAGCTACAGATTCTATACAATCTCCATCAAAATTCCAACACAATTCTTCACAGAAATTGAAAACACAAACTTCACGTGGAAACCACTCAGAGAGAGAATAGCTAAAAAACCAATCCCAAATTAAAAAAAAAAAATCCTCATAGAGATATCACCATACCAGATTTCAAGTTTTACTACAAAGCAATAGTATGGCATCCACATAAAGACAGACACATCAACCAATGGAATATAATTAAAGACACAGACATAATTCCACACACCAATGGGCACATTATTCTTGACAAATAAGCAAAAATTATGTAATGGATAAAAGATAACATCTTCAACAAATGATTCTGGTCAAACTGGATGGTTGCATTTAGAAGAATGCTAATTGATTCACCTCTATCATCCTGCACAAAACTCAGCTCTAATATGTTCTACATAGTAACACACTGTCATATACATAAAGGCCTCAACATTAGATCAGATATCCTGAACCTTCTACTAGAAGAGAAAGTAGTAAATAGTCTTGAACTGATTGATATAGAAAAGGACTTTCTGAACAGGATACCAAAAACAGGTTTTAAGACCAACAGCTAATAAATGGGACCACATGATACTAAAATATTCTGTATCTGAATAGTAAAGGACACTATCATTCAAGCAAAATGACAGACTATGGAATGGGAACAAAATGTTTTATATATGTGTGTGTGTGTGTGTGTGTGTGTGTGTGTGTGTGTGTGTGTTACATATATAATGATAGATAGATCGATAGATAGATTAGATAGATAGATAGATAAATAGATAGATAGATAGATAGATAGATAGATAGATAGATAGATAGATAGATAGATAGATTAGACTGGATATAGGTATACATATCCATATGATAGTAGAATATATAAAGAATTTTAAAAAACCCTGAACGTCAAGAAAACCAATAACACCCAATAACCCAGTTTAAAAATGGGGTATAGAACTAAACAGAGTACTCTCAAAAATTGAAACACAAATGGCTGAGAAACACTTTTAAAATGTTCAACATCACTAGCCTCAGAGAAATGCAAATGAAAACCACTCTGAGATTTCACTCCACCCAATCAGAATAATCACATTCAATTTAAAAATATGACAGTGCATGTTGACATGGATGCAGAGAGAGGGAAATACTTATTCATTTCTGGGGAGGACAAATTGCTGTAGACCCTATGGATATCAATTTGGGAGTTCCTCAAGAAGCTGAAATTTATACAGCATAAGACCCAGATATATCACTTTGGCACGTACGCCCAAAGGACTCTACATTTTACTACAGAGATACTTGCTCATTCATGTTCATTACTGCTCTATTTAATAATAGCCAGAAACTGGAAACAAACGAAATGTCCTTCAACCAATAAACATAATAGTGAAAATGTAGTACATTTACACAATGGAATGATATTCTGTTGTTAAGAAAAGTATGATAAATTATGGAATTTGCAGGTCAATGGATGGAGCGAGAAACAATCATCTTGAATGAAGTAACTGAAAGCCAAAGAGACAAATGTGGCATGTTTTCCCTAACCTATAGACACTACCTTTTACATTTTAGACATGTGTGTTTCCATTAGAATAACTACAGAGGTTGGATAGTTGGTAGGCAGAAGGGATCATCCAAGGAAGGGAAAATCCATTATGGCGGCTTTATGAAGAAACAAAGGTGGAAACTAGAATGTAACGATTAAATGGAGAGGTGTAGGAGATTAAATATGAAGGCATAGCAAAGGAGGTAATATGGGCAAGGACAAGCAACAGTAAAGTCCTTTTGAACAGCCATATGAAAACTCACTGATATAGACACTTGCTAAAGTACACATATGTGTAAAAGGAATTTTAACTCCATTAAATGAAGTCATACTATAAGAGAAAAGATAATGACCTTAGAAGACATCTTATGCCACCAAGTAAAACCCACAGTGCCAGGAATGGTATAATTCTTCTTGAGCTGTTGACAAAAGGATCTCGAAGAGCTCCCCAAATATCATAGGATGTGTCAATCAAAGCCCCACTCAAGACTTAGAGATCTACAAGGAAGAGGAGGAAGAAGGAGTGTAAGAGCCAGAGGTATTGGTCCTTACAAGGGTACAGCATCTTCCAGACCCACAGGGCTGGTACACATTGAATTTACAGAGACTGTGACAGTGTGACTAGGTCATGCACCAACCAAACAAAATCCCAGCACTAAGAACGGAAAGTGAACATAAAGCTCTATAAAGCTCATAAAGCCCTAACCAAGAAGCCACTTGCAACTAGTATTAGTTTTCTCTAATAAAGTCAGTGGCTATATCAGCCATACTCTAGGGAATATGTCCCATCCACAAGAGTAATTAGACAATGCAATATGGACTCCGTGCCTTCTGAATGCTTTTTGCTTTGTTTTTGGTATTTTTTATCTTACTGGCTTTGCATAGTGCTTGTTTGTTTTAATCTTTGTTGTTTTGTTTTGTTTTGTTTTGTCTTTGATCTAGGGAAACATGAAGTTGGGGGATAGGGAGGTAGAGATGATCAGGAAGGAGTTGGGGAAGCAGAAAGAATATGACTCAAATATATTGTATGGAGAAAAGTCCAAATGAAGATAGAGCAGATAGTATGTTGTGGTGAGGTTTAATCAATTATAATCTTCTGGAACATCTTGTGGGCATATTGGCTTCTGACTGGGAGGCATCACTCAAATGCTGAAGAGATGACAATTCTCATAGGAGCCAAGAATCCTTGTAGAATGTGGTCAAAGGGGACACACCCACACTCTGCAGACCATGAGCCTTCCCAGTTTAACTATTTAAAAACCAACTTGAATGTTCTCAGTCTCCCTAAGTCCACTTAGCCACTTGCTTTTCTTAAACACAAAGAGGAGGCTTTTTCTTTAAGCCCTGTTGCTTAGAATTCATTACTGCTTCCTGTAATGAATGATAAATCTAGACAGAAAATATAAGAGGCTTGTTTTCAGGCAATTACTAGCATCACTGATCTAAGGATTCATTTTTTTAAATAAGCTTTTTTTTTAATATGTGTGTTTGTGATGGGATATGTGCACATGAGTGCAGTTGCCTGCAGAAACCAGAGAAGCCATTTGGTCTCCTGGAGCTGGAGTTGCAGGTAGTTGTGAGCCACATTAGTATGCACTCATAATTGCTGAGCCATCTCTCCAGACTCTGAGATGCTAGCGTTAAGAGAGACGCATGCAGCAAGCACCAGGTTCACGGGAATCACTTCCCAACAGCATCATTATTCAGAAAAGAAATACCAGTTCTTCTCAATGCTGTAAACAGAGATTAAAGCTCAGGGACACTGCCCTGGTTTACACTCTATTGCTCTGACAGAGATTCTGACAGGAGAAACCTGCAGAGGAAAATGTTTATTTGGCTCACACTTCCATGCCCAGTCCATCATTGAGAAAAGGGAAGGGTCTCAAGAAGAAACTGGTGGAAGGAACCGAAATTGAGTCAGTGGAAGAATGCTCTTACCGGTCTGCTTCTCGTGGCTTCTATACAATCAAGACCATCTTTCCTGTGGTCCTACACTGGGCTGGGCCCAACCACACCAATCATTAATCAAATATCCCCTAAACATATGTCCGCAAGCTACTCTGATGGAGGTGATTCCTCACTTGATGTCCCCTCTTCCCAGGTGATTCTAGCCTGTGTCAAATTGACAAAAGTTGCCTTCACAGACTCCAATTTGAATGGGAGTTTCATGACAGAACATGGGAAATGATGAAAGCCATGGGTTGGGTAAGCAAAGAGAGTACTAAAAGATGAGGGGCAGGGGTAGGCTCACTGTAAGACAGCAGCCGAAGCTCAGGCTGAGAATGCATTGATCATACCCTCTATGACCTTGTTGGGGAAAGAAAAGCATTAAGTCTCAGAGCAGAACAAGACTGGGAGACATTTGGGCTTTGTTCCATCCAGAAGAGAAAGATACTGTTACTATCATTAACCTGCAGTGAAACACCAAAGAAGCCATTACTTAGGAATAAGATGCAATGACTAGTTAAAAGATTAGCCAACTATGTATGGCCCATTACCTGATCATCTGGTTTTGTAAATCGAGTTTTATTGGTACACAGGCAGGCCTATTTGCTTACATATCTCCATGGCTGGTGTCACCTTACAGTGAAAGAACTGAATAGTTAAACAGAGAAACTCATCTGGGGCCCCAAATATTTGCCACCAGGCTCTTGAAGAACAGTCAGGGATAATGTCACCCAAAGTAAATAATTCTCCAGGGTATCACAACTGAACCTAAACCAAAGCTCACTGAGCTCAAGGAAAATCTGTGTAGCATGCTCTGTCTCCCAGGTATAATCTCCCTTAAGGAAGGACAGTCTCCTCTGGAGACCTTATCATTCATTATGCTATTAACCAGGAAACCAGAAAACATGCACAAGGCATGATGGCACATGCTTACAATCCTAACACTCTGGAGGACAAGGCAGGAGGGTAATAGTCTATGACCAGCCTGGGCTGACTAGTGAGCCTCTGTCTCAGATAAACAAAACAAAAGAATTCACAGAAGAAAAATGTTGCTCATTAGCACTCTTGGGAGGAAACAGATGCTATAAAGAAGCCTAAAGTCTCACATGGGATGAAAATTATGGGCACCAGCTTTAAAAGAGATTTAAGTTTGCTGTTTCAGCTAGTCAAGAGCGCGAAGGAGTATGAGGTCAGAATGAACGAACAGTCAATACAATGTCACAAGAAATAACTGAATTTCCAGAGCTGAAAAAAAATCATGGAGACCCGGAGGTTGTAATAGGATAGAAAACTGGATTAGAAAGAGAAAGACTGGAGGGGAGGCAGAGAGAGAGAGAGAGAGAGAGAGAGAGAGAGAGAGAGAGAGAGAGAGAAACAATTAAACAAAAATGAATTTGATCCAAGTTGGAGAACAGAGAAAACCAAACAAAATAATGAAGCAAAGCAAGCAGGAGACTGGACAGACAGACAGCTCAGCAGTTAAAAATGTGCACTGTTCTTGCAAAGGACCTGGGTTCAGTTCCCAGCACCCACATAGTGGCTCGCACCCACCTGTAACTTCCAGGGAACCCAACAGCCTCTTCTGGCTTCCATGGATACTGTATACATGTGGCTTACTTACATGCATGCAGCCAAACATTAACACATATAATATGTAAATAAATAAATATTTTAAAAGGAATAGAAAAGAAAAATAGAACCTTAACAACTTGTAGGAAAACTTCAAAGTACTCAAAATGATATCTTGAAAGGAAAACGCAACATAGGAACCATGAAAAACAATGAAGTAACACGTACACAGACCAGATGTGGTTGCATACACGTGTCATGCCAGCATTTGGGAAGGGGAGTCAGGAGGGTCAGAAGTTCAAGATCAGCTTTGGCTACATTGCAAGTTCAAAGCCAGCCTGGGCTACACAAGAACCCATCTCAAAAAAAAAAAATGTTCAAATATCCTTCCATTCTGGTGAAAAATATCCATCTCCACATCAAGGAAGCTGAAAAAAAAAAGATAACTACAATCCAGAACAAATTTTGCCATAAACCAGATTAGTGAAGAAAATTGACAACTTACCAAGTGCCTGTAATGAAATTATCGTAGATATGATCGATGCTTGCAGGATAAACAGATAAGAGAAGAAATAATGAACAGACAGATATCCCCAATTTGGTATTTCCAGTGCCTAAATTAAGTTCAAGCTTGGCGTGAACAGTCCTTGAGTCATCTCCAACAGTGGCAGCCAACAAAGGAAAACAAAAAGACAGAAGCTACATAAAACCCTTTAATGGGGTTTGCCCAGAAAGCTTGGCGTTTCAGAAAGGAACGAGTCAAAGGCTCTGGTACTCCATTCCAGGAGACCAAAACCAGTATCTTTCAGACATATCATATGAACGATAATGTCTTCGCCATTCTTTAGCTTTAATTTAATTGTAAAGAAATGTGGCATCATGTTCTGTTCCAGGCAGAGGGGAATAATCAGTGTGCTACTCCATCCAATAAAAACAACCCAACATGAGGGCTAAAAGTCTGAATACCTCCATTTTCTCAGTTACTCTCTCTCTCTCTCTCTCTCTCTCTCTCTCTCTCTCTCTCTCTCTCTCTCTCTCAAGATGTGGCATTGATCAAATGTTACCCCCCCCCC